>NW_016910197.1:14386-47449 GCF_001483705.2 Eufriesea mexicana
ATGTTGTAATTTACGAGGTACATACGAAACTAAAAAAAAAAAAAAATATTTCAAAAATGAAGGCTTATTGTGATGAAAGCCATTAGGATTTTTTGATACTAGGTATGTACTATAATTTGTACCTACTATCGTTCCAAAAGCGATATTCATCGAAAATTGAAGTAAAAAGTAAATATCTTATTTTCATAATATGAAACAGTTTAGTATTATATTTCCAACTTAAAAATAAATTCTTAACTTGCAAATAAATTGCGAAAATGATTCGGTAGTATTTGAATATTCGAATGACTACGAGAATGGTATATCTGTAGTATTTTAAGTACTAGTTAAAGTTTGCAGCATCAGTCGACAAAAATGGATAACACGTAATTGGTATAAGGTATTTCAGTTATTATACACAATTCTATCCAGGTCCACGCAATTTCGCTAACTTCCTAAATCGAAATTCATTTAACTTTGTTACAGCATTGGGTTTGCCAAAAACTTTTCCAATTTCGGGAAATGCGAAATTTCCCTCAATCTTAATAAATAAGTGAAATAACAGTAGAATCTCTGTTATATAAACGTTCTGTAACACGAACAGAACATTTTCAATTACAATATTGTATTCTGATTTACCATTTTACCATTAAATTAACATGGTACATCGTAAGTTAATAATAATAAATTAGTTAATAAATAATAATAATAAATTCTTCCACTCTCCTTGTGAGACATAAGAGGAATCAAAGAACAACACCTATTGTAATCCTCTTTAATTCTAAACCTCTTTAATCCTTTAATCCCCTGATTCTACAACGATTCTGGAAAATATCCCTAATGAGACCATTCTTCCTATAGGTAAAACAACATGTTGTACGAAACCATAGGTAGAAAATCCTCTTCGAGGGTAGAAAACACATTCTGTTGAATATCCATCGAGAGTAGAATTAATTGCGAACTCACGACAGGTAATTGGCAAACATATTCTTCGTCTGTCCTCGTATTTCCGCTAAAAACCAATATTTTTCGCTAAAATCCCGTTTGCATTGATCACGAACTTTGCTTCGGCATTTTTTACCATTTCTTTTCATGAGACCAAATATCGAGCAATCAGGAAGCCGATATTTCTGCTGGTGATTATGCGCGTGCTCTAATTCACGTGTGTGCCTTGTCAAAATATTTAAATCTCGCGCCTTAAATATATCCTAAATTAAAAATTTCAATAGAGCTATGAACTCGATCTGAGGGTCCAAGTCTTTGTTATTTAAACAACGATAAATATATTGTAGGATACCATTTCCAAAGAAATCGCGAATCGGCCATTGTCAACAAAAATAAATTATAAACCGATCAATATTTTCTAGAAGCAAATGGAAAAGTTATTTTGGGTAACAAAATTAAATTGCGTGGTCCCTACGGGGAGGTGAA
This sequence comes from Eufriesea mexicana, assembly GCF_001483705.2. Classification (NCBI taxonomy): domain Eukaryota; kingdom Metazoa; phylum Arthropoda; class Insecta; order Hymenoptera; family Apidae; genus Eufriesea; species Eufriesea mexicana. The sequence goes on from NW_016910197.1 coordinate 15,797, forward strand.
GCGTAGGTTAAGAAAAGCATAAAAGCAGGGCCCTTGACGACCAAAACGGAGTCCTTAGAAATTAACCCTCTGCGCTCGAGAGGCACCCTACAATCGCCATTTGATAAAATTTCGAGGCTCGATATTCATAAATATGTCAAATTTCAGATAATGCAACGGTGTGCGAGGTATCGAAATCAAATAATTCTACGTGTTAATTATCATACGATTTCTTATTCGCTGCTCGGAAAAATATCGTCAGCTTTGTAACAGAAAATCTTTCAACTCTTATCCTTCTTTGGCCAAAAAATCGTCGAGTGCAAAGGGTTAATTGTGACCAGCACGAGCGTGAGTCGCTCGGTGTTGGAAAGAGAGTTAAATTAGAGTGCGTCTTTGTGTGTTTTCGTTTCGTTATCTTGGTGTTCTTTTCCTAAGTTAAATTAGTTTTATGAGTTTTGAGTTTGTGTTATTCTGTTGTTGTTTTGTCAATTTTCGGTGTCTCAAAACCAGTTTTTGCCATTCTACAATATTTTATCGCTATGCAAATGAATGCAGCTGAATATAAGAGGTTATATAAATGATTATAAAATCTGGAATTTTTGACTTAATTATTATTTTCATAATTGTTGATACATTTGCGGAGAAGGGAATTACGTTGCAGTCTCGGTTTAGAGATCGAATGGAACAGCCGAAATACACGCATGCTGCTGATATTGAAGCAACTTTATAATCGGATTATACGCGATATTATCTTGTATTTAGACGGCTTGTGGTCATGGAAATGAGTAGGTGTTTTTGGATACGTGTCTAATTCGAGTCGCCAGGGATTATACCTCGCGTTTAGAATATCCCTGTATCGATGATTTGATCGGTTCACTGCGTACAGTAGCGAGCAGAAGTTTTGGATAATCTGTGCAACAAATGTAGTCAAATGTTCTGACTTTGTCCATGAATATCATATGAATATGAATATATATGTAGGTAACATTGCGTCGTTATTTTTCTTTATTAATTAATTAAACATTTAATTCGAAACTTGAAATTTTAAATGTTCGAAGAGAGTATTAATTAATTTGTAATTATTGATGTGCTGTGAGATTTTTGTTTGCTTCTTTGACAGCCATTTTTAAAGGTACAATGAAATTATTTTCTCATAAACCTTTAAGTTAAACTATAATTGGTATTGTTATACTTTAATATTAATTTTATAGGACTATTTGGTTGAATAAATGCAAATTCGTGTCCCATGAGACCTTCCTTTGGTCCCTTATATTATATATAGTTTTATATTGTATATATTTAATCTGTTATTAAATATATTTTATATAACTATATTATTATATAGTCTTTTTAGAATTATTGTGGAATAATTTTTTGATAAGTTATTGCTGTTTATGATAAAACTTTGTACAAACATACGAAGTTTAGTATAAAATAGATAGATTCAGTATAAAATTAACATAGCACGTCATATAGTAATAATAAAAATTAAGTAACGTCCTCTTACTAGTTTAATATTATAATAGCGAAATAATAACATCAAATAATAATAATTTTATGACTACTTTATCAAAACAAGAGCAAGTGGTATCGTTAATTAAACAATGGAGAATGTTCAAGAAATTGAAGAAAAATTTCGTTAAGGAGGTTTAAATAATATTGTCCTTTTTCTACTTTGTACTGTAGACATTGAATTGTGCCTGTGATTATGAAAGTGGTCTAAGTCATTTATATTTGCTTCTGAAATATTAAAAGCTTCGGTCTTTAAATACGTCATAAATTATAAAATTAATTGCGATGAAGCTGCGAACTCAATCTGACGATTCAATTCTTCACTATTTTGTAGAAAATAAATATATTTTATCGTAATATAAATGAATGTAACACGAAATAAATAATAAAATCGTTCCTCTTAAGTCGATGACTTAGATCACTTTCATAATTACAGGCACAATTATCCAAGATTAAACGATATTCGCTGCATTTTATCACGTTTTGAGTATTGTAATAAATGAACCTACTCGTTAACCACTTGTTTCATTGCAATGAAAATTCCCATACAACACTACTGTCTTCGAATTCATTCGGATAATGAACGTTCCATTGTACTTTGTTTACCCACTGAATCATGGCACAGTGAACAGGAATTTCACGCGATGACCGTCCGGAATTCCCTATAACCGTCAACGAAAACTCCATCATCCATACATTGTAATCTCGCGGGCATAATTCGTTTAAGCGTGCCACGATTTCATTTAACCGGTCCCCGTTTAAAATAAACGCTGGCTGAAATCGAAATTCGTATGCGTGCCTGTCACGGAAATGAATGTAAATTTCATTACACACGAAATAAGTTGGAAACTGTACCGGCTGAAACTTAATTCCATAATCCCAGCCGTTTCCTAACAAATTTCTCATTCTCTCACTAACGCGAACCCGATTCGCCTGTTCAAAGAGGGAAGAAAGCCATAACAAATGCACGCAGATTAAAGAAAATACGCGTGGGGACATGATGAAACGACACCCATTCTTGGAATCAACAAGAGTTCTGAGAATTTCATTAAAGGTTAGACAACTGTGAGTCTCGATTACCTAGTTTAGCGATACCTGTAGCATATATATTTACAAAATAGCAATCTTGAATAATTACCTAATGATATATTTATAAAATATCAATCTTGAATAATTATCTAATGATATATTTATAAAATATCAATGTTGAATAATTATCTAATGGTATTGCAAATTAATATATATATATTTAAATACTTTTTCCAGCAATGAAATCTTTTTGAAAAATAACAAAAAGACTTCGCAATTGTTAATTCGAAAAATATCTAAAAAAAATCGAATGAGCCAATTTAGATATCGACTTTTCTCATGATTATTTTTTTATTTTTAATTAATTTTTAGTTTATTTCTGTCGCAAAGTATCAATCTTGAATAATTATCTAATGGTATTGAAAATTAATCTACATGTATTTAAATAGCTTTCCCAGCAACGAAATTTTTTTGAAAAATGGCAAAAGAACTTCACAATTGTTAGTTCGAAAAATATCTAAAAAAAAAATCGAATGGGCCAATTTAGACATCGACAATTTTTAATAGTTATTTTTTTTATTTTTAATTAATATTTAATTCATTTCTGTAATAAAATATTAATCTTGAATAATTATCTAATGGTATTTCAAATTAATATATATGTATTTAAATACCTTTTCCAGCAACGAAATCTTTTTGAAAAATAACAAAAAGACTTCGCAATTATTAATTCGAAAAATATCTAAAAAAATCGAACGAACCGATTTAGACATCGACTTTCCTCATGGTTATTTTGTTATTTTTAATTAATTTTTAATTAATTTCTGTCGCATTATGTCACCAGTATCGGCGATACTAAATTTGTAAATTTATATTTATTTCATTGTAACCATTTTTTGAAAATTTGAACAACGTAAATAAATAGAGAATTTTTAATAGAAGACATTAATAATTTTCACCATCCTTTTCCTCTGCTACATTGTTTGATAATTCATCATTACATCCTAGGAATAATGTAAATTTTATCGTGGTCCCTTGAGCATGCCAAATAAAAAACACGTAACAATCAAACTGTTAATTACAAAATATCAATATTTAATAATACCCTACTAGTACTGCAAATTAATCGATATATACTTGTCGTACTCGACGTAAGAATACAGAATACTGAATTTGAAAATAGCTCCAGCAGCAGAGAAATCATTTAAAAAATAAACAGAAATATTTTACAGTTTGATAATTCAAAAATGCAAGAAAATTTCAACTAATTTACACGATTAATTGATTTTCAATTAATCTCTTCTGCATGCAAATAGATCACAACATATCCTACTTGAGAATTTCTTCAAAGAATAATGCTTTGCAATTATTTCAACGTCAATGAACGCTGTTGACACTGGTTGCTTCGTATTGCGCAATATGTGTTCACAAAAATGCAGCTTCGAGAGTTCGTTGAATGTTTCAATTACCGTCGAAACATTGCGACATATTAGGAAACTATCGCCGTTGAAACGTTAATATCTCGTGCACTGACGACAGACATCTATCTAATCTCGAAATTACATATTCGCCTTTGCCGATCTTGGAACATACTTTCAATAGATATTCGCATTTTCGACTAAACAGAAGATAAGGTCAACGAAGTAGAGAAAAAGTGTAATTTTAAAACACACACATAGTGCTCACAGACACTCGATACTAATCGCCTCCTGGATTCCACGCTTGGTGTGTTGAGTATAAATAAGTCAGCGATTTCGTCACTGGTACTCGAGTAGTTGCCGACCAGTCAACGATCAGGTTACCGTTGCAGTCGAATCGTTTCGTCTGTCACACGTGTTTCCTTGTGTTCATATAGTAGAAACCCGTCCGACAAGCAACGTATCAAAACCCGGAATTTTGCTACAATTTCGCCGACCTAACCTGTGAAAATCAGTCCAAAAGAGGAAGCAGTCTCAGTCCATCCAGCAACAAACATAACCTTGACAAGTTTCTGCCAAGAAGTGACTCAGTGCAACAACCTGATAAGATTAATCGAGTCCATTGGCAAATACGAAAACAAAATGGAGTGGTGGGTAATAATTGCAATAATGGTCGCAGTACTCACGGTGACCTACTACCACCTAACTCGAAACATCCGTTTCTTCGAGGAACGCAACATCCCATGGCTCAAAGGCAACCCGCTGCTAGGAAGCATCTTAAAAACAGTGTTTCAGACAGACACGTTCGCCGATGTTATCAAGGAAGCCTACAACGTGCACTCTGAGGCCAAGTACGTTGGCTTCTTCGACTGCTTGAAGCCGGTGATCGTCGTCAGGGACCTGGATCTGATCAAATCGATCACTGTATCCAACTTCGAGCACTTCCCGGATCATATAAGCGTCAATAACGAGAAAGTGGAACCAATTTTCAAGAAAAACTTGTTCTCCCTTCGAGGTGAAAGGTGGAAGGAGATGAGGACTGTCCTCAGCCCAGCCTTCACGTCTAGCAAGATGAGGCTGATGTTTCTGTTGATGAACGATTGCGCAAAAGACTATGCGAACCACCTGGAGAATCTGAAAGGCGACGAGTCCATTATTGATCTCAAGGACGCGTTCACCAAGTACACAAACGATGTGATCGCCACCTGTATCTTTGGCGTGAACGTGAATTCTATGAAGGATCCGAGGAACAAGTTCTACGTGCTGGGGAGAGAGGCTACTAGCTTTGGAGTGTGGGCATCTCTCAGATTCTTCGTGGTGAAGACTGCTCCCTGGCTAGCTGAGCTGTTCGGTATCAATATCGTGAGGAATGAGATCACGAAATTCTTCAAGGACGTGGTGGAGACCACGGTAAAGACCAGGGACGAGAAAAACATAGTTCGTCAGGACGTGATTCAGATCATGATGGAGACTAGAGGGAAAATGGGCCCGGGTAAGGAACTGTCTGTGATGGATATAATGGTTCACGCGTTCGCTTTCTATTTCGGTGGGTTCGAGAGCACCTCTACTCTCATGTGCTTCGCTGCTTACGGAGTGGGTGTGAACGAGGAGATCCAAAGGAGGTTACAGGCGAAGATCGACCAAGTTCTGGAGAAGTGCCAAGGAGAAGTCACGTATGAGGCTATCAACGAAATGAAGTACCTGGATGCTGTCGTTTACGAGAGTCTCAGAATGTACCCTGCAGTTGCCGTTGCTGACAGAGTGTGCATGAAACCGTTCGAACTGCCACCACATCTGCCAGGTGCAAAGCCACACGTCGTGCAGAAGGGTGATGGCTTGTGGATACCGGTCTATGGGATCCAACACGATCCAAAGTATTTCCCGGAGCCGGAGAAGTTCAATCCTGACAGGTTCAACGGTGATCCTAAGCAGTTTCTCAGCGCTGCGTCGCTGATAGCCTTCGGTATGGGGCCCAGGATGTGCATCGGTAACAGATTCGCGTTGCTGGAGTCGAAGGTGTTGCTGTTTCACATATTCGCAAAGTGTGATCTCGTTCCCTGCTCGAAGACAATCATACCGATGAAGTTGAGCAAGAAAGGGATCGCTATGACGGCTGAGAACGGGTTCTGGTTCAAGATCCAACCGAGGAGCAACAAGAAAGCTGGAGTAGAGAAAATTGTAGACCCAGGGACGATGTTGATCGAAAATACCCGATAGGTATCTTGATAATTTAATTCGTAAACGATCAATGTGATATTGGTAATTCGAGATATTCCTATTTTCCTTTGAATAAAACGCATACGAAAAATATTGCAGTCTTCTTGGTAAGAAATTGGTCAGTTGTCAAAACTCTTTGTCACGAGTTTGCTTTTATGTCAGGTATATAAACGAAGTCAAAAACAACGAGTTGTGAAGGCGACTGATACGTTTGCTAGCTAAACGAGGTTATGTATTTCGGACATGGGAGCTGGATAACTGTATAACGACATCATTTTCACTCTAGTAGATGGATTCCTACTTGAAGGAGGTTCGAGGACTTTCTCGCAAGTCCATTTCCTATATATAAAATTTCCCAACATTCCAATAGTATCCCCGTCAAAGACAGGACCTGCTAAATAGCCTTACTGATGAGTCTATCTATCAGGCCTAGGACGAAACGCATCCCTTTTCTTCTAACTGCTGTCACATTGAGGATACCTGCGACCATTCAACAACAACCATGGAGGAAGATCCCCAAACAACTGTCATGAACGTGTGAGAAATATGATGTACCTTGGTTTAATGACAGTCAGTTTTTCAGTCTTATTACAAGTATCTCCTAACACTCTGTCACTAGATACTGTATATTATCTGTCATCAAATGTGCTAATGCAGCGAACCTATCCTCGAATATCTTCCATATCCAAGATGATGGTACAGGAAGGATGAATTATCTCAGAAACGGCGTAAGAATAATTAAATGCATATATACTGTCAAGAATGAAAATCTAACAAGCGATCAACTTCAAACTTTGGCAGAGCATTTAAACGACGATCAATTCCAAGCTTTGGTGGATCACTTAACCTCCCAGCAATTAAAAACTCTCGCTCAGGAGTTGAATGAGACGGTAATGAACGTGTGACGAATATGATGCACCTTGATGAATATGTTTTCATAGTGAACGTTTTAATGACAACGACTGATTTCTTCCTTTTCTTTCTTTTTTTGAAAGTTCTTTATTAATGTCTGTAATTGCTCTATTTGGAACTGCTTTTATTCACTTAATTCTTCCCATAGTTGCTCACATTCTTCAATAATGTGGTGTGCGATAATAGGAATGTTGGGGACGAGCAGGGAATAGTGAAACCGGTTTTCATCCACCTAATGATGACTTAAATTTGGGTCAGGTGAGGAACTGGCAGTGGACGATATAACCGTTCAGATGTTCGTCTCCTTTTTCGGCGAATTCAATGCCGCTTTCAGCCTTCTGTGCTTCGCGATTCGCGAACCGGTTGCGAACCTAGGGTACTAGGAAAGATTTCACGTCGAAATCGATAGTGTCCTCGAGGACACTGAAGACGACATGGCTTTGGAACGATTGAATAGCCTGGAGTATTTCGACTCTATGATCAACGAGACATTGTGACTGTATCCAATTATACCAATCACAGACCGAGAGTGTCCTAAACGATACGAATTACCTCCTACGCTACCGGGACACAGCCATGCACAGTGAAGGAAGGTTCGCGTGTGTGGTTGCCATTTTACGCTATACCACGTGATCTCGAGTATTTCGGGAAGCTCGACAGTTTTGATCCCCATCAATTTCCAAACAAACGAAGCAATATAATCATCAACGATGTTTTTCCATTCTCGAATACTAATTAAATCAACGCGTGTACCATCCAATAACATGATTAATGAAGCAATGTAAGTGTCTAATGGCAAATTACATGAGACTATAATTCTACTAGCAAAGTACCATTAATTTTGACTCCTATGCTACTTTAGCAAAAGCACTTCATAATTTTCTATATAATACATGGAAAAAGAGAATACCGAATGTATAGACAAAGAATATGTATAGTCTACAAAATTTTCAGCACGCATCGTCGACGAATGTTAAACAACCAGAGAATAAGACTGACGAATAATTTAAAACAGTAACAACGTGCTGACAAAGAAGAATGTATAGACATACAAAGAATATGTATAGTCTACAAAATTTTCAGCACGCATCGTCGACGGATGTTAAACAACCAGAGAATAAGACTGACGAATAATTTAAAACAGTAACAACGTGCTGACAAAGAAAAGACAGAGCCTACGAATTACTTAAGAAATGTAATTTTACAACACCTACATAGACGGTGCACACAGGCACTCGATAATATTCGCTTCTGAGAGCCTACAACGTTTGGTGTATGGATGGGTATAAATAGAACGTTGATTTCGTCATTCGTATTCGAGCAGTTGCTACGCAGCTAGCGATCAAGTATGATCGCTGTCGAATCGCTCCTCTTATCACGCTGTTACTTGCGTTCGCAAAGTCCAAAATCGTCCGGTAATCAACGTGTCAAGGCCGCAATTCTGTCATAACCTGCCCGACTCCATCAACGTGAAAGCGATTCGAAACAGGAAGCGGTGACGGTTCATCCAGCCACATACATACCTGTGACAAGTCTCTATCGAGAAGTACAGTGTCGTGCAGTGCAAGTATCCGATAAGATCGATCGAATTGGTTGGAAAATAACAAAACAAAATGGAATGGTGGGTAATAATCTCGGCGCTGGTCTCCGTGCTCACGTTGGCCTACTATCTTTTAACGAGAAACTTCGACTTCTTCGTGAAACGCGATATTCCTTGCTTCGAGAGGAACCCACTGCTAGGCAGCATTTGGAACATGGTGCTTCAGCGATGCTCGTATGCCGAAGTGGTCAAGGAGGCATACAACGTGAACCCCGAGGCTAAGTACGTGGGCTGCTTCGACCTGATCGCGCCAGTGATCATGATCAGGGACCTGGAGCTCGTCAAATCGGTCACCGTGAAGAACTTCGAGCACTTCCCGGATCACAGGTCCCTGTCGACAGAGAAGTCGGAACCAATGTTCAGATTCGCCCTTCGTGGTGACAGGTGGAAGGAAGTACGGAACATCCTGAGCCCAGCCTTCACCTCTAGCAAGATGAAGCTGATGTTCGTGTTGATGAACGACTGTGCCAAGGAATACGGGAACTACCTGGCTAATCTGCAAGAAGACGAGGCTACCATGGATCTAAAGAACGTGTTCACGAGGTACACCAATGACGTCATCGCCAGCTGCGTGTTCGGTGTGGAGGTGAACTCGATGAAGGATCCGGAGAATAAGTTCTACGTGTATGGCAGAGAGGCTACTAACTTCGGAGCATCGCCATCTTTGAAGTGCTTCGTGATAAAATGCTCTCCATGGCTGGCTGATCGGTTGGGTATCACCATCATCAGGCCTGAGATCATGAACTTCTTCAAGGACATGGTGGAAACCACGATAAAGACCAGGGACGAGAAGAACATCGTTCGTCCGGATGTGCTTCAACTGATGATGGAGACCAGAGGGAAAATGGAACCGGGGAAGGAACTGACTCTCATAGATATAATGGCTCAGGCGTTCGCCTTTTTTTTCGGTGGATTCGAGAGCACCTCTACTCTCATATGCTTCGCTGCTTACGGAGTGGGTGTCGACGAAGAGATCCAAAGGAGGCTACAGGCTGAGATCGACCAAGTTCTGAAGGAGTGCAAGGGAGAAGTCACGTACGAGGCTATCAACGAAATGCAGTACCTGGATGCTATCCTCTACGAGAGCCTCCGGATGTACCCTGCGATTGTCGCTACTGACAGAGTGTGCGCGAAACCGTTCGAACTGCCACCACATCTGCCAGGAGCAAAGCCACACGTCGTGCAGAAGGGTGATTGCCTGTGGATACCGATCTATGGGATCCAACACGATCCAAAGTATTTCCCAGAGCCGGAGAAGTTCAATCCTGACAGGTTCAACGGTGATCCTAAGCAGTTTCTCAACGCTGGGTCGCTGATAGCCTTCGGTATGGGGCCCAGGATGTGCATCGGTAACAGATTCGCGTTGCTGGAGTCGAAGGTGTTGCTGTTTCACATATTCGCAAAGTGTGATCTCGTTCCCTGCTCGAAGACACCCATACCGATGAAGTTGAGCAAGAAAGGGATCGCTGTGACTGCTGAGAACGGGTTCTGGTTCAAGATCCAACCGAGGAGCGACAAGATAGCTGGAGTGGAGAAAATTGCGGTTCCTGGAACGACGATGCTCATCGATAAAATACCCGATAGATACCCTGATAATTAAATTCGTAGAAGATCGGTATGACGTCGATGATTCGAGATTCGGAGTAGTACTTGTGTTCTATATCTATCGTGTGACAAGTGTATCTTATAATTCTAATATTCGACGAGAACTGATGACGAGTTACGCTCATTATGGCAGTGCACAGGATTTTAGTATTCGTAGATAGGATTATGACTATTTCATTAATTAATTTGGAAATAAAACTGTGCAATAGACAGATAACTCTACTTTGGCAACTATGGCTTTCGAATATGCTCGTCATCAGCGCTGTTAGCTAATAATTATTTCCTGATCTTGATTTTTACTGTAGCCTTGGCGATCCTACCTTCGTATAGGTTTACTATGCACGCAATTTATGTGAGAAAATAAATAAAATTTCTATTTATACATTGTCGAGGTTTAATACAGCAGCGATTGTTTCCTCTGGAGAAAACATGATCTTCGTCGAGATCGAATGTCAAGGTATTAGGTTTGTATTTCCGAATAGATCAAGTAATATGCTGCTGCGCGTTATACGAGCAGTTCGAAGAGTTATTGATACGCAGAAATATTGTTTACTTAAATTCCACGACAATATCTGATTGTGGATTTCTGATTAGATTAACACCGTGTACTTAGTGATTAGAGGTAAGGAATAAAGTCACGATTAGCGAATTTTTGTACACTTTGTTCTCCGAGAGACACGTATTAATGTTAAAAACAAGATGGGAAGATAACATCTTGCACGTCTGGAAACAATAAGCTTTGTTTTTATACGTCTACAAAGAAATTTTTCAATTTCAGAATACGTATCTCGGAAGATAAATAATTTTTGAAGATTCGCGAATGTTTACGTTGTTTCTTAGCTATTGTCAGTAAGTGTATTATACTATGAGGAATAATCTTTGATAACAGTTTGACTAATTTTTAATTGTGATCAACTAACGATGTTATTATGACGCTATAACTTTATAATTATTTTATATTATTGTAAAATGTTCGAATAATATCATGTTATTATTATTGTTAGTATTATTTGCATCCTTGTGGGTCCTCAGAATTTCTCTGGTTTATCTTCAGCATAATTTATATTAGGTTTATGCTGGTGTTTCTGTTATACGAATTGTCTTGCTTTTGACGTGGTGTTTAGTATGACTGCTTTTTGTATGATCGAGTGTATGTGTGTTGATAGATTTAGTAATTGCAGATTTTGTATGAAGGATATCTGCATGATGCCTGTGTTGAAATTATAAAGGGAACTATAGTTACTCTTTTCTGGTTCCATATTCCTTTTATTTCCTGTGCTAGTGGGGTGTATTTTTCTATTCTCTCAGTGTATTTTCTTTTTACGTTGTGGTAGTCTGATATGATTACGTCGATGATGCACGTGGTCTTGTTTGCTTTGTCTATGAGTGTGACGAGCTGCAATTGTTTTGTTTGTGAGTATAGGGTTGTCTCGGTAGACTATATGTGTGTCATTTTCCATGACCTTCAGTGGAGTGCATTTATAATAAGATTGAGTGGAGTCTGTGAGTTTGTGTTTATTTGTGAGGGTTATGTGCAGAATTATTCCGACATTGTTATGCCTGTTTGTATGTTCGGTTGTAGCTAGTAGTTCGCATCCTGTTGTGATATGGTCCATTGATTCCGTGTGTATGTTGCATTTTCTACATTTGCCTGTTAGTATACTGTCCTTGATTACGTATTTCCTACAGTTTCTTTTGATAATTAATAACCTGATACTGTATTGTTGTTATAAACCCTTTTGTTTCTGGGAAAATGATTTCTTGTTTGAGTCACTCGTATGTGGCTTGTTTGTTTATTTCTGAGTCTTGTATTATATTTGTGTTTACCATGAAGTGCTTTATTATTATTATTACTATCATTTCTTATTACTATCATTATTATTATTATGATATTCTAACATCATTATAATACTAATAATAGTTATCATATAGCACAGCTGTTCTCCTCGAAATCATTACAGATCTGACAAAGAAAAATCCTATCAGTTTTGTTTCATCATATTCCTTATTTATAGTCTAGTCATTACTAACATTTTGTTATTTTCTTATCTGAAGTTAAATTAAAATTTCCTGTCTTCCGCCTTTGGGTGTTTAGTAAGGTATGCCACGCAGTATATTTTCCGTAGGTCATTGAAACATAACGAATACAAACGCATTCTTGGAATCGACAAGGATTCTAGGAATTTCATTAAACGCCATATTACACGTGCCTCTGAGAGTCTCAATTACCTATTTTAGCGATACCTGTAGCCTGTGGTTATTTACAAAATATCAATCTTGAATAATTACCTAATGGTATTGCAAAAATTAATATGCATGTATTTAATTACCTTTTCCAGGAAAGAAATATTTTTGAAAAATAACTGAGGGACTTGGCAAATTGTTAATTCGAAAGATATTTAAAAATATGGTATGAACCGATTTAGACATCGACTTTTCTAGAGGTTATTTTTTTATGTTTAATTAATTTCTAATTCATTTCTATCGTAAAATATCAATCTTGAATAATTATGTAACGGTATTGCAAATTAATATACGTGTATTTAAATACCTTTTCGAGGAAAGAAATATTTTTGAAAAATGACAGAGGGACTTCAAAATTATTGATTCGAAAGATATTTAGAAAAATCGAATGAGCCAATTCAGACATCGACTTTTCTCATGGTTACTTTTTATTTTCTATTTTTGTTACTTTTAATTAATTTTTAATTCATTTCTGTCGCACGCGAATCGATCAAAACATATCCTTCTCCGTATTTTCTTCATAGTGTGATGATTTAGTGTTATCTGAATGTCAACGAACGCCGTTGCCTCGATTTGATTCGTGTTGCACGATGCGTAGACGTAAAAGCGGACTTTGTAGCGTTACGTCAGTCATTCGAGAATGTCGACGTACGATGGACATTGTGGAAAGACATACGACCGAATCAGCTGTAAACGTCATTGATTAAGTAAGCTAATTAACGATTCTATTAACGGCCACCTCGGTCTTTTGTGTCAAATACGTATCATAACACAGGAAAACTGCAGTCGTCGAATGGCGCCACATTCCACAATAATTCGATCATTGTCTGATTTCCAATTGTTCGATTATATAACGGATAATAATGGAATTGCACACTCCCGAGCATTCGTTTACGTAACTCATTCTCAAAACACTGCGATAGTTTAGAAAATCATAGTATTCGAAACGTTCATGTCGCGCGTATTATCGTTCAACTTGCCGACCTAACCTCAAAATTGCGCGATTACTACCGCCGAACTCGAATCATACTTCCAAGTACACGGGTTTTTACATTATCAAAAGCAATCGTGATTTACATATAAAGCTTTGATCACGAAATCACGATCGATTTTCCGATACTAATTTTCCAAATTTATATTTCTTTTATTTTAATAATTTTTCGACAATTTTAACGACGTAAATAAATAGAGAACTATGGATAGAAAACACTAATAATTTCCACCATTTTCTTTTCTTTGCCATATCTGATAATTCGTCATTACATCCTAAGAATAATGGAAATTTCGTCAGTGTGGCAGTCAACGTGTCAAAATGATTTTTGATACACGATATATTTAAAAAGCGACATTTTTGATATTTCAAAAATGTACGTGACTTAGGTCACTTTCATAATCGGTAAAATTTGTCGTTCGTCCCTTACTGGAATATGCTGCAATTACATCATCTCCAAAAAGCTTTACGAAATCACGATCGAGAGAGTGCAGCATAAATTTCTCAGGTTTTGCGCATATAAGCTAAATAACCCAATATCAATTTTTGATCATGATTACTCTGCGATATTAAATACCGTCAACCTGGAAACATTGTCTGCACAAAGAAGAATAGCTGACCATAGTTATGAGAGAGTGCAGCATAAATTTCTCAGGTTTTGCGCATATAAGCTAAATAACCCAATATCAACTTTTGATCATGATTACTCCGCGATATTAAATACCGTCAACCTGGAAACATTGTCTGCACAAAGAAGAATAGCTGACCATAGTTTTATCTTTAATTTAATTAATAATCACATCGATTGCTCCTCTCTTCTTGCGCAAATTAATTTCTACGTGCCAGAACGTGTATCGAGATCTAGAGCAGGTTTTCATAAACATATGTTCAGATCCACATATGGATCAATTAATCCAATTTATCGTATTATCACTGACTCAAACACTCTTTATAATCGTACAGATTTTTTTATTGGTCTTTACAAACTTTCAAAAGACAATTACGGATGATTATTGATTAAAGCTATTCCTCCTGAACAAAGCGTTTATAAGCACGTCCCTTCGGTGTTATATTATGCATAATTTGTTTACTTTTCTTTCATATGTGAAATTTTATGTAAATGGACTACAGCCCGTTTATGAATAAAATAATAATAATAATATTGTTACGACGAATAACTTGGTAACTGACTTTTTCACCTAACCTCAAAATAAGACGATCGCCATTATGTAACTCGAAACATACCAATTTATGTCACAAATATCGACTGTAAATATAATGTTTATATATCACATTATATTCAGATTTACAGATTTTCAATTTTGAAATCGATGTTGCATAACTCAAAACACATTTTCAAATTTCCAGATTTTGATATTCTCGAAACTACCTCGTTTCGTATAAAACGACAGATCGAACGTCGGAGACAGACTTGTTTACCTAACCTCAAAGTTATCATCATGGATTTCTTTTGGATATCATCGAGTGTCCTCGCGATTCTGATTGCCTGTTACCTCTACAAACGCCGACACCCGTTACAAGCCTATGGTATACCTTTCAAGAGCTGGATTCCCTTATTGGGTAGCACGTGGGAGTCGATAATAACCAAGAAACCATTCGCTGTCGTGGTTCAGGACATCTACAATCTAGCACCAACTGCGAAATACGTGGGATTCTACAACAGAATGTCTCCAGTCGTGATGATTCGGGACCCGGAACTAATAAAGTCCATCACTGTGAAGAACTTCGATCATTTCAGGAACCATCGGAATTTCGGCAACGACGAGTTGGACAGCTTCCTCGGTAACAATCTTCTGTTACTTCGCGATGACAGGTGGAAAGAGGTTCGATCGCTGATCACGCCAGCCTTCACCTCTAGCAAGCTGCGATCAATGTTCCCGCTGATGACAGAGACCGCAATGAACGTCGCGAAATATCTCTCGACCCTTTCACAAGACCAAAACGTGACGGAGATGAAGGATGTGTTCACGAGGTACGCCAACGACGTGTTCGCCACGTGTGCCTTCGGAATCACCATCAATTCCCTGACCGATCGTCAGAACAAGTTCTACGCTTTAGGCAGAGAAGCTCTAGACATTCACAGCGTGGCCATCATGAAGTTCGTCATGCTCAGACTGTTCCCGAGATTATCCAAGAAGCTGGGCTTGACGTTACTGAGCAAAGAGGTGACCGACTTCTTCAAGAAAGTGGTGTCTGATAATATAAAAGTCAGGGAGGAGCAGGGAATAGTTAGACCCGACTTCATCCAGCTAATGATGGAGACTAGGCATAAACTGGGCCCAGGTAAGGAACTGACAGTCGACGATATAACTGCTCAGGCGTTTGTCTTCTTCTTCGGTGGCTTCGAGACCACTTCCAGCCTGCTGTGCTTCGCTGCTCACGAATTGGCTGCGAACCCAGAGTTGCAGGAAAGACTTCACGCTGAGATTGATAGCATTCTCGAGGATGCTGGAGACGAAATGACGTTGGAACGATTAAATAGCCTCGAGTATCTCGACGCTGTGATTAACGAGGCATTGAGAATGTATCCAATTATACCTATTACCGACCGAGAGTGTTCCAAACGATTCGAATTACCCGAAACGCTACCCGGGACAAAGCCGTACGTACTGGAAGAAGGTTCGCATGTGTGGTTGCCCATTTATGCGATACAACGCGATCCCCGGTATTTCGAGAAACCCGACAACTTTAAACCCGATCGATTTCTAGATAAGAGCAGCAATATCGTCATCGGTGGATCGTATTTACCGTTTGGCATGGGTCCAAGGAACTGTATAGGCAACAGGTTCTCGCTGGTAGAGATTAAAGTCGCTCTGTTTTATATCCTCGCGAGCTGCCGGCTGGAAGTTTGCTCTAAAACGACATTGCCCATCGAGTTGAAGAAGAGAGGCGTGTTCCTTATGGCGAAGAATGGATTCTGGTTAAGGGTCGTGGCGAGGAAAAAATCGTTTGACTAAGGGACTGCGTTTGCGAGTGCTCGCGGATGCTTTTATCCGATTTTTCTTATTCAGTGCTTTGAAAGCATTGAGTATTTTGAAATATATGTTGGGGAATATTTGCGAATTAATTTTGATTCCTAGAAAAAAACGTGAAGTGCTTTGATACCGTGAACAAAGGAATTCTTTATCGATAAAGTATCCAACTGATTAGGCCACGCGTTCTTGTACGTCTTGAAATTAATATTATTACAGAGGAACACCAGTTATACGAATGTTTTACTACACGATCAACGTATTTCTAATTACAACGCTGTGTAAAGTTAAGTAAAATGTATATTTCCTTCTGTAAGGTGAACTCTGTTTACGGTAATTTGGTATGAAATTAACGCTAAACCTGAAGTTTTCTAAACTTTCATTAAAAATTCCGCGTTCAACGTTTTCACCTGAATCGTGAACTCGTCTTCGCAATTTTTCTTTCGATATTCGTATAATCATTTTCTTAATGTCTCCCGTTATTCCATTCTTTAAAGCTTCTGCTTCTTTTCCATTCACGGGTCATTTGATTATGACAGGTTTAGTGTTAATATACTATAGTATATTATATGGCAATGGTGACAATAATAATAATTCGAAAAAATTGTCATTATAGCTTTATATTGTTATAGAGACATAATGACAGCAAATAAAAATATATATAGTATATATAAGTAGACCATTGCAAAAGTATGTGACACAATTAAGAAACTTAAAAGTGGAAATTTGAAAGAAATTGAAGAGAAAAACATGGTGTTGCAAAATCAATCATAATAAATATAATTTTCTAAATTTTGTTGAAAAGGAGGTCCTAACACTACACTATAGTATATTATATGGCAATAGTGATAATAATAATAATTCGAAAAAATTGTCATTATAGCTTTATATTGTTATAGTAATATAATGACAGCAAATAAAGATATATATAATATATATATTATAAATAATTGGATCACTGTAAAAGTATATGACACAATTAAAAAACTTAAAAGTGGAAATTTGAAAGGAATTGAAGAGAATAATATGGTGTTACAAAATCAATCATAATAAATATAACTTTTTAAATTTTGTTGAAAAGGAGGTCCTAACGATATTGTCATTCTCCGATTTCATGTGTGAAAAATTTCATAAAAATTCCCTTGCACGAACACGTTTGTCTTCATTACTTCATTAATGTAATGGGATTCTACTGTATTTAAAATAAACATTATGCTGATTTACAATTGCATTTACATACCTGTCATACACTTCTGAACCATGACTGAACCACTGACGATGGAATGAAGATTTATGAAGGAGCAGTGTCTGAAAAAAGAAAATTTTCGATAGTCAGTTAATAATATAATTAGCATATCTATTTATTATATCACTATATATTTATATTATATTTATATTATTATATATACTATAATATAATAATAATATAATTAAAATATATAAAATCGAATAATATGACAGTATAATAATATTCTTAATAAAGTAACAAAAGTGCCAAGAAGCAAATTACGAGGCACTTTATTTCCACTGACGCAATTTCTTCAATCATGCCAATTATGCAACTCTCACAAGAATACTTGATACTTTTTTGTATAACATATACCAAAAGGAGACACTAAATACATAAACACACGAAGTACACTAACCTTCTATAACATTATCCGCGAGTATCATCGACGAAAATTAAAGTCCCAGGGAAGCTTCTTCGCGTCTAAAATGTTTGCTGCATGGTTGAGTATAAATATGACGCCGATTTCATCATTCCTACTCGAGCAGTCCTCACGCAGCCAGCGATCAAGTATGGTCGCAGACGAATCGTTCCTCTCGTTAATGTCTTACTGTTGTTCACAAAGTTCAAAATTGCTCACCAACCAACGTGTCAATATAGGAATTCTGTCACAACTACGCCAATTTCATTAACGTGAAAGTGACCCAAAAGAGGAAGAGGTGTGTCAGTTCGTCCAGTGTTATACATAATTGTGACCAGTCTCTATTAAGTGGAACAGTGACGTGTAGCGGAAGTATCTGATAGAAACGACCAAGTCGATTGGAAAATAATTTGAAAATGGTGTGGTGGACAGTAATCGCGCTCCTAGTGGCCGTGTTCACGCTAGCCTACTATCTTCTAGCTCGAAACGCGGATTATTTCGAGAAACGCAACATTCCTTGCCTCAAAGTGAACCCGTTGATGGGAAGCATTTGGAAGGCAGTGCTTCAGCAATCCACGTTCGCCGATATCGTTAAAGAAGCGTACAACGTTCATCCTGAGGCGAAGTATGTCGGGTTCTTCGACTTCTCCATGCCGGTGATCATGCTCAAGGACCTGGACCTGATCAAGTCGATCACCGTGAAGAACTTCGAGCACTTTCCCGACCACAGGAACCTGCAGAACGAGGATACGGAACCAATGTTCAACAAAAACTTGTTCGCCCTTCGCGGTGAAAGGTGGAAGGAAGTGCGGAACTTACTGAGCCCAGCCTTCACGTCTAGCAAGATGAAGATGATGTACGTGTTAATGCGCGACTGTGCCAAGGAATATGGAAATTATCTGGCTAATCTGAAGGAAGAGGAGTCCATCATTGAACTGAAGAACGCGTTCACCAGGTACACGAACGACGTGATCGCCACCTGTGCCTTTGGCGTGAACGTGAACTCTATGAAGGATCCGAAAAACAAGTTCTACGTGCTGGGCAGAGAGGCTACTAACTTCGGGAGGTGGCAATCCCTCAAGTTCTTCTTGGTGAGAAGCGCGCCATGGCTGACCGATCGGTTGGGTATCAGCATCATCAGGCCTGAGATCACGAAATTCTTCAAGGACCTGGTGGAGACTACGATAAAGACCAGGGACGAGCAGAACATCGTTCGGCCGGACATGATTCAGTTGATGATGGAGACCAGAGGGAAATTGGGACCCGGGAAGGAACTGTCTATCATGGATATGACGGCTCAGGCGTTCGTCTTCTTTTTCGGTGGGTTCGAGAGCACCTCTACTCTCATGTGCTTCGCTGCTTATGGAGTTGGTGTGAACGAGGAGATCCAAAGGAGGCTACAGGCTGAGATCGACCAAGTTCTGGAGGAGTGCAACGGAAACGTCACGTACGAGGCTATAAACGAAATGAAGTACCTGGATGCTGTCATTTACGAGAGTCTCAGGATGTACCCTGCGATTGTCGCTGCTGACAGACTGTGCATGAAACCGTTCGAACTGCCACCACATCTGCCAGGGGAAAAGCCACACGTCGTGCAGAAGGGTGATTGCCTGTGGATACCGATCTATGGGATCCAACACGATCCAAAGTATTTCCCAGAGCCGGAGAAGTTCAATCCTGACAGGTTCAACGGTGATCCTAAGCAGTTTCTCAACGCTGGGTCGCTGATAGCCTTCGGTATGGGGCCCAGGATGTGCATCGGTAACAGATTCGCGTTGCTGGAGTCGAAGGTGTTGCTGTTTCACATATTCGCAAAGTGTGATCTCATTCCCTGCTCGAAGACAACCATACCGATGAAGTTGAGCAAGAAAGGGTTCGCTGTGACGGCTGAGAACGGGTTCTGGTTCAAGATCCAACCGAGGAGCAACAAGAAAGCTGGAGTAGAGAAAATTGCAGTTCCAGGGACGACGATGCTCATCGATAAAATACCCGATAGATATCCTGATAATTAAAATGGAATATGATCAAATGACATTGACAACTCAAGATTCAGAGTATCAAAACTCACGAGTATAAATGCTAGCCGTTAATTCGGTATATTGTTATATAAATATATACGGAATATTTGTTATCTTTTTGACTAGATATTGGCCTTATGTCGTATCGAGAAACTGTTTGTCGCGAGTTTATTTTTATATCAGCTTTGTAAAAGTTGCCAGGAACAATGAGATATGAAAATGACTGACACGTTTTTGTTTCAACGAGATTAAAGTAATATATATATGTTAAAACAAACGTGACGCATATGGAGTATGTAATGATTATATTTTCGTGGTGAAACGTTTAAGGTCAACGACCGACCGCTTGTGGTGTTATTGGCGTAATGACTCTTAATGCGTTCCTTGTTGGCCTTGGCTTACTTTTGTCAGTTCTGAATTACCATATCCAAATGCATACGATTATTTAAAACGACTTGAAAGAAATCTGCTGATTTCTTCCTAACCTTAAATTTATTCAAAATTCATAGGGAATTGACAGATGATATATGCAAAATCAAATTAATAAACGAAATCAGAATATCAGAAAAATCAGGAATCTGCTTCTTTCTTCCTAACCTCAAATTTATTTAAAATTCATAGGGAATTGACAGATGATATATGTAAAATCCGATTAATAGACGAAATCAAAAAATCAGAAATCTGCTGGTTTCTTCCTAACCTTAAATTTATTAAAAATTCATAGGAAATTGACAAATAATATATATGAAATACGATTAATAGACGAAATCAAAAAATCTGAAAAATCATAAATCTGCTGATTACTTTTTAACCTCAAATTTATTAAAAATTCGTAGGAAATTGGCCGATGATACATATATAATCCGATTAATATACGAAATCAAAAAATCAGACAAATCAGAAAAATTAGAAATCTGGTGATTTCTTCCTAACCTCAAATTTATTAAAAATTTATACGAAATGGGTAGATGATACATATAAAATCCGATTAATAGACGCGCAGTCGATAAATGATGGCGTGGGCAGATAGATTAGGAGGCTGCTGGTAAATAACGATTTAAATACCTTTCAGGTTGCGTGTGATAGACAGTGATTGTACTCGTTACAATAACCATAATCCAAGCCTATTGTAATTGTACATTATTTCCTCGATTTATTTTTCGCTGATTAATTTACCATTGTAGGAGTATAACGACAAAAATGGCGCCTCTGTAGATGTATTCCGAAGTAGGTTCAGTTTATCGTTGAATTGTCGTCAGTGGAGATAATCGTAAAATTCGAGACTCAACGATAACGAATATTTTTACGCAATTTTAAATATGTTTCGTGGAGTAGATACACGTTTCGCTACGTTTATTTACTTCGACTGAGTCGCGAGTGATAAATGACACCGTATTGAGGTATAATTTACTGGCCTAGTCATTGATAGCGCAAGCGAGACAAATTATAAATATCGCAATTTAAACTAAAACCGCAAAAATTATAAAAATGTAAATATATAGAGGAATGATTTATAGCGCGATTTGTTATATGTATGTATAAAATACGAATAAATAAAGTTAATACCTAGAATCGAGAACGTTTCAGTTGAAATACGAACATAAGACAAATAAAGCCACGATTTCGTTCAGAAATCGTTCCATTCGTATTTACTGCTGTGCTTCTTATTGTACTTGTACGAATTTCAATCACTATCGTTATATTACTCGAATATTAAAATGACCCTTTTCCGAGACAGTTGATGAAGTTTCTAATAAGGTATTTACAAAAGGTATTTCTCAACACTTTTTACAGCTTCTTATTTCATCATTTAAAAGTATCCAAGTTTCCAATTTATTATATTAAAAATATCCAATACGCATGTTTGCGTATACAAATTTACTATTCACTCAGCCTATACTGTATTTCCATTGAGATATTACTTCCTTTAATTAATATTATTTATTACATTTTAATGAAGCACTGTCAATACCATAATAATACTAAAAATATGTATATTAAATATTGTTATACAAAATATAAATAATATAAATATATATTAAATATTATACATAATATATATTATTGTATTACAAATAATATATAATAATAATTATAATAATAATATATAACATCTTCATTGAAGTGTACTTCCTTTCTAAAGTACAAAATTATATATAGAGATTCAATTTAAATTCTAATAACTTTAATATTTCCAAAGATTCAATAAATGAGCCGTTCACTGCACAAATTGATTAACTCCATAAAAGAAAAAGTGGAGAAATGCATTGAAATAACGTATATTATTTTTTAAAATTCCCTTTATAATTTAAATCGAAATAAATATCGTAGAATGCATAAATGCAAATGTAACTTTCATCTAACGGCATATAAAATTTATAAGAAAAAATAACCAAAAGGTAATCGTTAGTAATGTTACCATTTTTATGTTACTGGAAGAGTTAATCGATTTGGCAAGCGAGAAAAGTAATAAATTTAAATTTTACTAAATTTTACTTAAATTCTGATAAGACGGCACTAAAAAATTCACCGTTATCATTCATGGCTTGCTAGTGCATTTGAGTTGCATTATTGCAACGATTTACATTAGAGTACGGAGTTAATCAAAGTGACCTCTGAAATAAATTATTTATTATCCAGTGGCCAACAAATTTTTGTCCTTTAATGGTGTTAATCTTAATTATTAAGGAAAATTATTATAAATATAAAAAGTTATGACTACATCAAGTGCCTTGACTCTTAAATTTAAGATTTTTCAAAAAGTGGAGTTAATCGATTTGTACAGTGAACAAATTTCAATATTTCATAGATCTCCTTCCTTTCCACTCGATTATAGAAATAAAATCCGACCTAAAGAAACATACATCTCATTTTGACAGTGAAAATGTTCAAAAATTTCCTAAAATAATTTCACCTTCGTCAGCTTAAGAACAGAAATTCACAAGAAAATTCTCACGTGATCATGAAAAAGGACACGAAATAGAAGAGAGACGAAAATCGAGTTGTTTAAAAATTTCAAAAACTCTTCCTGCACCTGGAGATGAAAGTCCGAGAAGAAGAAATGTAAGTTCCCTAGGTGGCACAGTCTATTTCTACTTCTCGTCTCTGCGCTCAGCTGACAGAGTCTTCCTGCAAGGGTCAGGAAGCAAAGGTATCTGTCTCGCATCTTTCCTCCTGATCGGAGGAAAAATGAGAAACGAAATGGAACGTGGACTCGTGGACAGTTGCCGGTTTCCTAATCGGCGCTGGTTCATGCCCGTCTCCATCATCATCCGGCACAGATGAGTCAGCGTCGTCTGAATGTCCGGCACGTAACGTGGCGTCGCGGTACGCATAACAGCCGCATTATATATTCCGCCACGTGATCGACCAGTTGCAAAGACACGACACGACCTTGTGAATGTTGCCTTAATGAGCGAGTTCCCGCGTGCATAGAAGCTGACAAGCTTCGTGCTGCATGGCCGCCGCGGTACGGTACACTCGGATCGCACGAACGTAATTAACCTACTTCTTGGCTCAAGAAATTGCCACGATGCACTGTCAAAGACCGTGGATTTCATATTCAGCTCTCTGAATCGGGAATCGTCGGCTAGTTCTCCGATATTCCCATTCGTATTTCGTTCGAATTCCTAGACCAAACTTCGCTCGGTCACTTATTCGATTGCTGTCAAGAGTCCGTTGTGCATCCACGCTGCAGCTATGCACACGTGAACGCGTCCGTTCAATGACCCTGTCCGTAGTAATGCGAAAAATTAAGACTCGTCGAGGATAAGAGTGCACAGGAATTTTTAAAATTCTCTTCCCGATATTAATGTCTTTATATGAGAAGTAGGGAATATTTCGTTTTTGACAGGTGTTTGCAGAAAATATTTTTATCCCCTAAGTCGATTAACACTGGAACTACCAACCCAGTCAAACTGACTGGTCCCAGAATTTTCCAATAAAATTGGCATTAACTCGTATTAAGAAAGAACTGTAATTGATATATTTACTCATATTCATCGTACCGCTGAAATTGCTATAATCCGTGCACGTTATAGTTAGGTACCCATTAAAGATCGGTAGTTCTAGTGTTAATTTAAAAATTTTTTGGGATGCTTTGGAATTTAACGACACATAGCATAATTATCATCGGATTTATGTAAGATAGTTCATGGCTGTGGGTATCTACAGTTCTAAGAAGTACGATCTACCAGACCTAACAATCATTATAATCACTCTAAAATCCATGACTGGGAGATATGTAATAGACTATAGCAATCCAATAGGATTTTTCCTCCTTATTTATGTAAAAAAATTAGCTCACCACGATATTAGTTGAAAATGTCAATATAATTGAATTTTTCTGTCAAATTCTATTAAATTTCAATGGCTATAGCAATCCAATAAGATTTTTCCTCCTTATTTATGTAAAAAAATTAGCTCACCACGATATTAGTCGAAAATGTCAATATAATTGAATTTTTCAGTCAAATTCTATTAAATTGCAATGGCTATAGCAAGAGTTGTCATCGCAAATCTTCCTAACAATTTTACCCTTTCAATTTCAAAGTTTCCACCATTTTATCTTTGTCTCTTTCCAGAACTAAAATATTTTCTGCCTCTCCTATACATTTATCAATGTATAGAACAGACGTATTTTTATAATTAAGGTGTATTTTGTTCATCAAATAAATTGTGTCAAGATTGTGTGCAAAGTGTTTGCAATAAGATGTTGTTTAGAATGGTCACAAAATTGTAATTGAAAAAATGACGACATACAATTTGAGATGATTACAAAATTTCACGTATAGTCAGTCAAACGTCTCAATTTGGCATAATCGTTGATTGCAATTTGAAATGATTGCAGATTCAGACTCGGGCTTGTCGTATATCTCAATTCTAAACGATTGTAGATGTCCATTTGGGATGATCGTGAATCTTGAATTGAAATTACTTTGAATCTTGTTTTAGAGCTATTATTCTATTCGTGAAGACTCAGGCGGTGGGTATATCGCGAATACACGTGAGTTAGGTTAATTGACGAGTCAATGATAAATTCTTATATCAGCTGAACGCACTTTTCTTTGCCCGTGAATGAAAAAGGCAAACAATCGTTTTATATTCATGAGACAATGCTTCTCCGTTTAACGAAACACGTTTTATATAACAAATTACGAGTGAATTGAAATGGTCAGTTGGGAAAATAAACTTGATGTAATAAAAATGAATTAAAGTTGACAATATAAATGCGGGATTTACGTGTGACATTGTTGAACGAATTCTTTTTCCATGTTGTCCGGATAAATTGAACGTTAACGAGATACTTTATTTACAATGAAACGCGATAAATCCGAAACAAAGCTATCGAATTGTCCTGTTGTCGAATTGTCGAATTGTAATTCTCGAAGACAATAAATAAAATACTCCGAATTAAATTATCGTCGATTATCGTTGAACAAAAGTGTAAAAGAGGAATATTATTAAGGACACATTCGCCAAATCCTTTGTTTTACTTTGTCATAATTCGCGAAATATTCGATTCTAAATTACTCTTATATAGGACATTATTATTTATAAATAAATTGGATCATAAACGCATCGCCGGAATATTTGCAGATGTCGGATAACAACCCGTGATTAAATGGTCAGAGAACCTTCACTTGCAAATTTTATAAGCCTGTTATAATTTTATTAAGTCGTAATTTGTATTATTAAGAGTGCACGGTGATATAGTATCGTTAACATCGTTGAAATCTTGATATTTTCAAACAGCATTGTATTATTGCTGTTATTGTTATAAATAATGTTTCTCAATTTATATCTGTTGAATTAATATCGAGATATTATCGCGATATTGTCCAAAAAAGTTCATTCTAACAATCTACGTTTATGGAATATATAATAAGGAATAATAAAAATATGAAGAGAGGTATAGTAGAATCTCGATTACTCGAATTACTGTATCCAAATGCTTCTTGTAGGAAAACATTTCAGTACTAATTGGTTCATACGTGAGAAATTTATGGTCGAAATCGAGGTCCATGACTATTCTTCTTTATTATCAAGTTCCATGATTTTTTTTTTTTTTTTGCAAAATCCAAGATTACTTTCTTCTTCTAGAAGATCCATGATTACTATATCTTTTCCTCTTTACAAGATCCATGATTACATTTTTTTCTAGAGGGTCCATGATTACTTCTTTTTTGTAGAAGATCCATAATTGCTATATTTCTTTTCTTTGCTAGATCCATGATTACTTTCCTCTTCTAGAAAATCCATGATTATTTTTTTTTCTAAAAGATCCATGACTATTTTATTTTTCTAGAAGATCCATGATTACTATATTTTTCTAGAAGATCCATGATTACTATATTACTTTTCTATAAGGTCCATGATTAGTATATTTTTTTCTAGAAGGTCCATGATTACTATATTTTTGTTCTTTACAAGATCCATGATTACCATATTCCTTTTCTAAAAGGTCCATGATTACTATATTTTTGTTCTTTACAAGATCCATGATTACTTTTTCTCTAGAAGATCCATCATTACTTTCCTCTTCTAGAAAATCCATGATTACTTTTCTTTCTAAAAGATCCATGACTACTTTCTTTTTCTAGAAGATCCATGATTATTATATTTTTCTAGAAGATCCATGATTACTATATCTTTTTCTATAAGGTCCATGATTACTATATTTTTTTCTAGAAGGTCCATGATTACTATATTTTTTTCTAGAAGGTCCATGATTACTATATTTTTGTTTTTTACAAGATCCATGATTACTATATTCCTTCTCTAAAAGGTCCATGATTACTATATTTTTGTTCTTTACAAGATCCATGATTACTTTTTTTCTAGAAGATCCATGATCACTATATTTTTCTTCTTTACAAGATCCATAATTACTTTTTTCTTCTAGAAGATTCATGATCACTATAATTTTTTTCTAAAAGATCCACGATTACTGTATCTTTTCTTCTTTGCTAGATCCATGATTACTTTCTTTTTCTAGAAGATCCATGCATACTATATATTTCTTTTTCTTTACAAGATCCATGATTACTTTTTTTCCAGAAGATCCATGATCACTATATTTCTTTTTCTTTTTAAGATCTATAAATACTTTCTTTTCTTTCTCAAGTTCTATAATTACTTCCTTCTCTTTTCCAAGCTCTATAGTTACTTTCCTTCTTTTACAAAATCCACGATAAGTTTCATTTTCTTTTTGCGAGACCCATTGTTAGTATTCTTTGTTTCGCAAGATCCATGATTACTTGGTAAAAAATTCCACTGGAAATCAACGCGAATTAATATTCGTACCATTGACAGAAATCATACAGACCGAACGATGACAGATACTACGGTTTACAATAACAACATTCACGACAACGCAAAGATCAGTGGTAAATTTTGCGTCATTCGACGCGAGAAATAATTTGGTCCAGCGGAGATTATCGCGCAGCATCTCTTACGGCCCTGTTAAAAGTCCCCTTTCCGATTCAACGACCCCTCAGTTTCCTTAGGAAATATCTGGCAGGTTGACTCGATAAAACTACCCTCTCCTTTCTGATGTAATTCACTTTGCAGCCGCGGCGTGAGAGATGGAAGAAGAGGGATGCAGGAAGACCGGAGGTTAGCGATCGAACTAACACCATCAAGACCGGCTTTTGGTCAGAATTAATGAACTGAAGATAGTAAGGGTGGATCCCATGCATTGTCTTGCCTTGTTAAGTGGGAAAAGGCACCAGCCGACGGCTAAAAGGAGAAATTCAATTTTACTGCTTTTCTTCTTCCTCTTCTCCCTCGTTCTGATTTCCGTTTCTTTCCCTCCCATTTTCTAATTAGGATACCGCCAAATATTATTAGATCCGCTACTATCCACAATCGTGGTAAGTGGTATCGCGATTTGCAACCTCCTTTCCTGTTGCACTGCTATTAACCGTTGCATGATATTATAGTAATTACAGTAAAATAAAATTAACATATTGTAGAATGGCGAAACTGATCTCGAGACACCGAAAATTCACGAAAGAACAAGAACACGAGAACACAAACTCAAAACTCGTAAACTGATTTAACTCAGGGAAAGAACACCAAGATAACGAAAACACACAAAGACGCACTCTTTTAAAACTCTCTTTCCAACACCAAGCGACTCACGCTTGTGCTGGTCACAACCGATTTCTAAGGACTCTGTTTTGCTTGTCAAGGACCACGCTTTTCATGCTTTCCTTAACCTACGCTTCACCTCCCCGTCGAGGAGTCACGCAACTTAATTTTGTTATATAGAATAACTTTTCCATTTGCTTCTAGAAGATATCACGAGGAGTCACGAAACTTAATTTTGTTATATAGAATAACTTTTCCATTTGCTTCTAGAAGATATCGATCGGTTTACAATTTGTTTTTGTTGGCAATAGCCGATTCGCGATTTCTTTTGGTATCCTACAAAATAATATTCAAAAATTATCGAAGATTTCATGGAAATGTTACGGGAAGTCTATTTCAGTCATTTGGGAAATGTATGATCACAAAACTGAAAGCAATGATCCTATAATTCATGATCCAATTGCCTGATCAATAGTCGAATTTTTAATTCAGATATATCGTGTAAACGCTGCATTTCATTATGACCAATTTTCCAAAATCAGCGAATTAACTATAATCGAAAGCAGCGTTCACACTGTGTCAGATTTTAATTGAAACTTTAACGCGTTAAGTGCCCAGCCCATTTTGTTTGCCGTTCCGTTCAGGCCCAGACTTGGCTCTCAAGTGAGCCACCAGTGCCGGGCAAAGTGTTCATAAAACTCGGAAATACTGGACCAATTGCTATAACAGAAATTCCCAAACGTTAGGTTCAAAGATGACAAAGAATTTAACACCAGAAGTTACCACCCTTTGGTCCTAGTCTCGGCTCAAACGAAAAATCCCTAGGGACCGACGTAGTACTTAACGTGTTAAGTGTCACACAGGTATGTGCGGTCGTTGACACAGTTCTCACCAATTTTGCAAAATTCGCGAATTAATGATAACCCAAGCTAGCATTCACGCGATGCGTGGTGTTATGAATAATTAAATCTTCGTTAAAAATTTAAGCGTCAACGCGATTATTGTCACACGTGAGTACGTTGCAACCTGTCATTGATTATATTACTCATTCGCAAAATTAACAACTTGCTCGACCTTGGTTCCACACTTTGCATCCACCTTGCAAAGAAGGATCGCGAATTTTTACTACAAATAACAGAATATAAACGTCACATCTCGCGAATTCGATTTTCAAATTTGACAAATCCCATGGAACAAAGGTTTCTAAAGCTGTAAAAGATTTGTAATTTTGATAATTGATTCGTTATCGTTTGTTAAATCGATAACTGAAGAAATTTCGAAATTTTTGACCGATTTTTGTGAAATAATCCACTGCTCGAGAAGAAATGAACATTTTCTTTTGCGAATTATCAATTGCGTAGTAAAACTGTTTGCGCGGAAATTGGCATGTTAAACAGGATTAATCGTTATGATATATTCCGTGACGAAGTCAGAAAGAAGCAGATAAAGCGATAACAAATTGCACGTGCTTGGAGTAACGTGTACACAAACACAGCTTAATTTGGTAGAATGCGAAATGTTGTTGGCACTTGTATCAGTATTATCGTCGCGATAACTATTATAAATAACTTTCTGAGATACCGCATGAAGTCATATACAAAATTTCTGCGCCATAACTGGGCACGTGTGTTACAAAAAGCAGCACTATCAACAATATCACGATTAATTTCTTTCTCGTACTCTTGATTCGATAAACTATGATTATTTACCACACACTTTCGAGCTGAAAAATATGTGTATCGATAAACAATGAAACGAGCCACTTAGTATCGTTTGCAAAAATATATGGTAGTAATGGACAGTGAATGATAAAGCTCTTCTGTTCGATTATGTTTATTATTTATTCAGAAATCAACCACTATCGTACCCTTTAGATAATCGAACACGTCGTTATTTAAAGATAATTACAGTACAGGTAACCCTCCTATAACACGGTAGATACCGTGAAACCGTGTTGTATGAGACAAAAGGGAAGTTACATTTCAAAATCTTACTAAAAACAGATTTCTTTTTTAATTCTGACATAAACAACTTAATTTTTATTAATAATATAAATGTATGTACAACACAAAAAGAAACAAAAATATTATTTTAATTTAATGTAACTTTAATTTAATTAATTTCTTCGTCGTCACTGCTCATGTAGAAGTACAGTGTTGTCCAAAGGTTTTTGCAATTTATGAATCCTGTTATAGTGAAACCGTGTTATAGGATGCCGTGTTGTAGGAGGGTTCCCGCAATTTATGAATCGTGTTATAGTGAAACCGTGTTATAGGATGCCGTGTTGTAGGAGGGTTCCCGCAATTTATGAATCGTGTTATAGTGAAACCGTGTTATAGGATGCCGTGTTGTAGGAGGGTTCCCGCAATTTATGAATCGTGTTATAGTGAAACCGTGTTATAGGATGCCGTGTTGTAGATCTAGCTGTACTTAGATTTAATTATCTTTCGTACTTCATCGATGACAAACTTACTCGGATAAATCACAGTCCGAAACATTTTCCTCGTACCATTTTCTAAATGTTAGGAAAATAAGTTTCGAAAGTGCTTTGATCAATTGTCACGGCGTAATCGTGCATTCTTCTCGCTAGCCAGGCCATGGCATGACCAATCGAGGGCTTAATCCACGTATCCGTGCAGATCGAGTCGCGTGTTTTACGAACCCGACCGAGACGATGAAAGGAGAAAAATTTATTAACCTATTTACTATTTTTTCCAGCAATTTTCAAACACCAATAAATAACAGGACATTCTTTTTTCCTATAAAATAAAAAGATTTCAAATTTCCTGAAAAATTCAAATATTTCCCACCCTTTCATAAATATGCAAATATTTTATAGTGAAATATTTTTCCGAAATTCTGTTAAGGAATTTAAGAAATTAATATATCAAAGAATCCTTTGCAATTAAAAAACAAATTTTAACGATAATATTAAAAAACATATACGAGAAAAATTAATTTGAAATTCGGTTTTGGTTGCTTCCTCTTTTATAAATATTAAATTCTTGGAGCCTAATTCCAATCAAATTCCAATTAATAATTTATTGCTATCGTCAATAGTTTTAAAGATTACAATGATACCTAATATATATGTATAAAATATATTTTGATAAAAAAATAAATAAATAGCCGTCACTCATTTATAGTTGTCAAAAAGTGATACAGAGAGGGGCGATAGAGATGTGGGACAGAGATGTACATACATCAGGTACTGCTTTATGTAGGCTCGAGATAGGTACATCTTCCATTTCGTGAGAGGAGTCTTTATTTGGATGGCGTCACCCTGCATCGAGGGACCATCAAGATTATCACTTTTCGAAGCAGGACTGAGTGATGCAATGGGTCCTTATAGGCCCTATAAGAACCTGGCCGAAGGGTTCGAGGCAACACAC
>NW_016910197.1:47478-57360 GCF_001483705.2 Eufriesea mexicana
CAAGACTCAAGCGTCCGCACACTTGTACCGCAAGAGAATAAAATATAGTCAAAATTTAAAGTTAAATCTCTATAAACCCGATCCTTTTACCACAATTATTCTCTGTCCATTGACCAGTATGAATATTCCATCAGGTAGTAATAGGACGATGAAGTGCCGTTTAACACTAGAATTACCGATCTTTAATGGGTACCTAACTACAACGTGCACAAATTATAGTAATTTCAGCCGTACGATGAATACGAGTGAATATATCGATTACAGTTCTTTCTTAATACGAGTTGATACCAATTTTATTCTTAAAGCAGGTGTATGTGTTCGGTGATTGCAAAAAGGAAAATTCTGGGACCATTCATTTTCACTGGGTTGGTAGTTCTAGTGTTAATGGGAAAAATTGGGAGAAAGAAATTTTCTCAACAAATATTATTCGTTCTGGGATGAGAAATTATTTTAGGAATTATAAGTTGTATATTATTGTATTAAGAATATTGCTGTTGAAAATAAGATACGTCTTAACTTATATACAAAAATTAATCTCTCAGGAGAAATAAATTTATCTTTAACCACTTGCAGTGGTAAGAAATTCACAGGCACGTGTGCCAGAAGGGTCCAGTGTTTCTGTAACAATTACCTAACGACGTGTATACCACGTCGTTGGCGATTCTGTGACAAAGGCATTACGACGTGCGTGACACGTCTTTCCA
This sequence comes from Eufriesea mexicana, assembly GCF_001483705.2. NCBI lineage: Eukaryota > Metazoa > Arthropoda > Insecta > Hymenoptera > Apidae > Eufriesea > Eufriesea mexicana. The sequence goes on from NW_016910197.1 coordinate 48,183, forward strand.
GCGCAAGTGGTTAAACCCTGCGCCGAAGAGGTTCCAGGAACGCGTGAAATGTTTATTTCACACGTTCGATAAATAACTCATAAAACTCATAATTCCCCTTATTTTAATTAAATTCTACTCAGCGAGACTACAAGCGTGACAAATCAAACATCCAATGAATCGTGTAAAATTTTTATTTTTCTTACAACAAAACAAAACAGGAAAGAAATAAATTTAAAATTCATTAATCACAGGATTAGATACGAATTGACGTTAGATAATGAGCAATAGAATATCGTCCAATTTTAATTTACACTTTTAGCAACCCCATTTACGCCGCCATTGGCGATTCCATTGACCTCGCTGACCTCGGTAGAATAATATGGGTTCTTCCTCGGCTCGATCTTTAGGAAGAATCCGTTCTGCATTGTCAGATTATACGACCCCTTCTGCAATTGCAACGGGGTCGTAGTCTGGGACCCAACTTTGAAGCTACACGTAGCGAGTATATGGCAGAGCAACACCTTCATCTCTATCAACGCGAACCGATTGCCGATGCACATCCTTGGCCCGATGCCAAACGGCATGAACGCGCCCGAATTTATAATCTTCTTGCCATCCTCTAAGAACCTATCGGGGTCGAACGTCTCCGGGTTCTCGTAGTACTTAGGATCTATCTGGATCGGTATAATAGGGACCCAGATGTTCATCCCCTGCTTGATGGTGAAAGGTTTAGAACCAGGCAACGTGGGTGGCAAGTCGAAATCCTTCAAGCACAACCTGTCCACGAACACGGCGATCGGATACATTCTCATGGTTTCGTTGATAACAGCGTCTAGGTACTTCATGTTCTGTATGATATCGTAGGACAATTGTCCATCGTTCTGCTCCAACGCTTCGTCGATCTCTTGCTGCAGTCGGACCTGGCAATCGGGATTCTCGGCTAGAAGGTGTGCCACGAAACAGGTTTGCGAGACCACTGTGTCAAATCCACCGAAGAAGAAGCTGAAAGCGTGATAGGCCATGCTCTCCGCTGACATACCTTTGCCGGATTCCTTCTTGTTATTCGTATCTATAAACATCTGAAGCATGTCCGACCGGTGTATCCCATTCCTTTGTCGCGTTTCGATCTCGTTCAACGCTATCTCGGCGAAGAATTTCTCTACGTACCCTTCCAACATCTTTAGGCGAAAGAGCTTGGCAATCCAGGGCAAGTTCCTGTTTATTATCAGGAACATGCTCTTCTTGAAGGTCGTGAACATTGTACCTATCCTGCCGTACACGTAGAAGACGTTCTTCGGCTCCTTGATGCTGTCAACCGAGATGCCATACACGCAGCTGGCGATCACGTCGTTGGTGTACTTGGACAGCAAGGCCTTCATGTCCGTTTCACGCTCGCTTTCCGGCAACTTCGATATGTAATTGCTGAACCTTACCGCGCAACGAGACATCAGCTGGAACATGTTCTTGATCTTGCTGGAGGTGAAAGCGGGTGACAGCATGTTCCTGTGCTCCTTCCATTCCTCGCCTGTCATGGAGAACAGCATTTTCGAGAACATAGGGTCCAGCTCCTTCTGCACTAACACACGATGGTCAGCGAAGTGCTCGAAATTCTTCATGGTGATGGACTTGATCAGGTCCAGGTCACGGATCATTATTACTGGCGTTTGGAACTCGTATACGCCGATGTACTTTGCTTCGGTGTTCATGAAGTACATCTTTTTCAGAAGATCGTACAAGGTGCTCCGCATCGCGAACATCGAGCCCAGGTTTCCAAACAATGGCGTCGGTGGAAGGTGCGGGATCTCATGATCCTTGAAAAAGCTGAGCTTTCTGGTGCTGTAGTAATACAGGGCGACAAGTACAGCTGTCAAAGACAAAGCGATGGAGAGGTAATCCATCTTGGAGGTGCAGACCTGCTGCTGGTGTGTTCAAGTCTCACACGATGCACACTGTTTCTGATTGCTTGGAAGACTAACTGCCAGTTGACGCACAACGTTCTCGATGTGCTTTGCACACAGGAACGGCTCAACGATATCAAATACCCTGGTTTCTCTCCACGATTTCATTACGCGGCAGTTCGATTATCTCTCGCAGATAATTCTGTTGTGCAATCTGACTATTTTCTCGAACGATTAAATGAATTGCAACATAATTGGTATGAACTGAACTTATCTTGCTGGTTAATCGAGGATAGGACAAGTTGGAATAGTATTTGAAATTAAAATTGGTTTTGTGGGCTATGAGTACCGTTTGTCGATGTGTGAGATAGGAAAGCAAGGAGTAAATTTATTTCCTTGTATGGGTGTTAGACAATGTAAGGGAAAGACTATTGTAATATTTGTTATACGTGCTTCGTTTTCCTTTGTGTTAAATTTTATATGGACAAGTTTTCTAATATGAAAGAAATTGTATATGTAATATAAAGTTAATTTAAATTTGAGGGGATAAATTTGAAGAAGCGAATATTTTCATTTAAACAATGTCGGTTGATGTTCGCTTTGCTTCTCTGATAAGCCTTTGAAATGGATATGACAATTCAATAGGTTCTGATCCCTTCATTTATGTAAAATTATTAAATATTAGTCGAAAATGTCGATACAATTAAAAATTTTAATCAAAAATCTATACAAATTGAAATGGCTGTAGCAATTCAATAAGTTCTGATCCCTTCATTTATGAAAAATTGTTAGATATTAGTCAAAAATGTCAATACAATTAACCCTTTGCACTCAAGAGGCCTCTTAGTCCCCATTTAATCAGATCCTAAATTAATTAATCCGATATTAATTAATGCATCAAATTTAAAATTACCCAACAATGCGTCGAAGAAAAGATGTCGAAGAAAAATAATTCTATGTCTTAATTTGCATACGATTTCTTATTTACTGATTCAAAAATATCGCCGATCTTATGGCAGACAGTCTTCGAATTACCATTTTTATGTAATAAAAAAATCGTCGAGTACAAAGGGTCAAAAGTTTTAATCAAAAACCTGTATAAATTGAAATCAGCCTTGGCCGATTCGAAATTTCTTTTTCCCAGAATGGCATCCTACATAATTTTTTGAGAAAATTGCTTCGTCTATTAAGTCGCGCTTACGTCATAGTTTAGAAGGAAATTAAGTTTCCATCATGTACCGTGTCATTACACGAGATTATGCATTTATCTTGATCACCTTACACTATTGCACAGATTGTTTACGTATCATACGGTTTTATTCAAAAGATGTAGAGAGATGTATAGCGAAATAATAAATATTTATTATTTTTTCATTCTGATACAATTTATGATTTTTAATATGACGAAGCAAAATTCATGTAAACACAAACTAATTACCATATCATAATATATGGTTGTTATCTGAAATAACGCTTCACAGAACGGAGAGATTGCGAGAAGTTTGTGGTGGTAAATGATGTACTACGTTAGGCAAATTTAGTTCCCGCATATTTTGTTATAAAGTTATTTAAAAATACATTTAATAGAAAATGTTGTAGAAAATGATATAGTATAAAGATTATAGGTAACTATAAATATGTCATTTATCAAGAACGAAATTTTGTTTCATGCTCAAGTTGCGTGAATCAATATTGAAATTTCTGTAAATCATTATCAATCGACCGATCTGTGTTGTAAATAAAAATATACAAATTTCAGCATCAGTTCCATTTATTTAGATGTTAATGTTGCTTAAAGTTTCTCTATTTTCACAATATTACTGTTCGATATAATTATCCTTGCAGTCATACAGGTAATTGTTTATGAATTAGCTACCTTTGTTATTTCCTCTCGATGTAGAAACAATTTTTAATAAATTAAAATTGTAATTTCGAATTGTTACGAGTAGAAATAATTATTTAAGATTATTAGCATTTAGAATAATATAGTATATAATAATCTAACTAAATTTGAGAAGAGAAAGGTATAAAGAGGTTTAATATAATTTACTTATACCACAAAAATAAGGTAAGAATTACCTGAAATAATTAATTTCCCATTAGCTTCACGCTTTGGTTAAATTTCCTATTACTACGACTTTTACTATGAATATAACTCGGAATCACTGGTAGATGGAATGTAAAATTTCTCGGAATAAAATATATTAATATAAGTCATCTCGCGTTTTAATTTTCTTTACGAATATTTCGCTGAAAAAGTATGAAATGTTATTTTTAACGAAAATAAAACATTTAAAATGCCCCAACTTTCACACGTCCGTATTATTTTAATACTTCATTTCATTTTTCTCCTTTTTAAAGCCATTCCTTGCCATCCATACTTATTCTCTTTCATAACCAACGCCATGTGTACTCTTGTAGCATCAACATGTCCCCCGAAAGTACTTAATTATGACCTTGTATCAGATAATCCATGACCTCTATAATCTTCTTATGCTAAAAGTCGCTGGAATTTTCTTGCCCGAGAAATTTTCATTTCCAATACTCGGTCTGTGTGGCCTATAGTATTACGAAGAAAATTATGAATTCTCCGTTCGAATTTCCGTCCAACTCCGTGTAATAGTAGTAATACCTTTCAAAGTTATCCGATTCCTACGGTCGCGAATTTCTGTTTTCCTAGCCAGGGAAAATTCATCGAAATAACAGCAGAAACTTATTCCAAACATTTAAAGAATGAATTAAATTTTTTCTTTGGCTTCCCGCGCGGAAAAAATATTTCGTTATTTACAGAACTAATCTATTATCTGCTTTGATTATTTTCGTTTCAGGTAGATCAATATTCTTTACATTTCCGTGAACCAGCGATGTTAATTATTAAATTTCACGGAAACATCTTATCTGCACTTCTGGAATTTGGAATTCTAGCAATTCTATGTCAAGGTATAGCAACGACTAATAAGAGTAACAAACGTCGCATTCGATCAGAAAAATTGCAATGCTAATTATTAAATCTCACTGAAACATTTTACCTGCACTTCTGGAATTTGGAATTCCAGCAATTCTAACCCACGATATAGCAACGACTAATAAGAGTAACAAACGTCGCATTCGATCAGAAGAATTGCAATGCTAATTATTAAATTTCAGGAAAACATTTTCCCTCCACTTCTGGAATATAGAATTCCAGCAATTCTATATCAAAATACAGCAACGACTAATACGGGTAAAGGAAAACATTTTCCCTTCACTTCTGGAATATAGAATTCCAGCAATTCTATATCAAAATACAGCAACGACTAATACGGGTAACAAACGTCTTATTTAATCAGGAAAGTTGCAATGCTAATTATTAAATCTCACTGAAACATTTTACCTGCACTTCTGGAATTTGGAATTCCAACAATTCTATCCCTAGATATAGCAACGACTAATAAGAGCAATAAAGTTTCATTGGAATAGAAAAATTGCGATGCTAATTATTAAATTTCACGGAAATACTTTATCTGCACTTCTGGAATTTAGAATTCCAGCAATTCTATCCCAAGATATAGCAACAATTAATAAGGATAACAAATGTGTAATACGATCAGAAAAATTGCAATGGTAACTATTAAATTTCACAGAAACATTTTCCCTCCATTTCTGGAATCTGGAATCCCAGCAATTGTATGCCAAGATATAGCAACAACTAATAAAGGCAACAAACGTCTAATTGGTTTAGAAAAATTGCGATGCTAATTATTAAATTTCACAGAAACATTTTCCCTTCATTTCTGGAATCTAGAATTCCAGCAATTCTTTATCAAAATATAGCAACGACTAATACGGGTAACAAATGTCTTATTCAATCAGGAAAGTCGCAATGCTAATTATTAAATTTCACTGAAACATTTTACCTGCACTTATGGAATTTGGAATTCCAGAAATTCTATCACAAGGTATAGCAACAACTAATAAAGGTAACAAACGTCTAATTAGATTAAAAAAATTGCGATGCTAATTATTAAATTCCACGGAAACATTTTATCTGCACTTCTGGAATTTGGAATTCCAGCAATTCTATCACAAGGTATAGCAACAACTAATAAAGGTAACAAACGTCTAATTGGATTAGAAAAATTGCGATGCTAATAATTAAATTCCACGGAAACATTTTCCCTCCACTTCTGGAATTTGGAATTCCAGCAATTCTCTGCCAAGATATAGCAACGACTAATAAGAGCAACAAACGTCTCGTTCGATCAGAAAAATTGTATAATATCTGCGAGGAAGAAAGGACTCCTTATCAGTTGCTTGCGAAACATCCATAAATTACAGCCATCCAAGTGCTCTCTGCTTTTGTCGTGGGCGAAAGCAAGAAGCACCCGAAATCTCGAGGCATCCCTTTCGAGTTTCCATACACGAACACGCGGAGCTGAACAAAGGTTCCGTCGTGGCCGACGATCAGCGTGGCGCGTTTTGCATCGATATCAATGGCGATTTATTTCCAATTTCCGAGACCTTGCAGCGCCATGGCTTTCCTGGCCACGGAAATTGAAGGAAACCGAGGAAGAAAAAGAGCGGAGAGCTTCACGCCGAGCCACCACCCCTTAACCTACACAGCTGGCGTGGCGAGAGAGGTGGCAGAAAGTAGGAAGGCTCTTGTAACAGACTCCATTGTTAGAGCTTATTGGGAATCTGTCAGTAACCTGGAATTCAATTTGACTCGCGAACTGTGAACACCGTTTAATAGCGGATAAGGAGGTGGCAGAGGACGCGTAGGGTTGGAAACAGGTTGTAGCCCTGTTCCTTGGACGACCAGAGAGAGCGTTAATAGGTTGAGTGGGCAATGTTAAGTCGATGTTAATCGAGTGTTCCATCGACGAGAGAATAACAGGGATATGGAGAAAGACGAACGTTGATGTCTCTCAGTTATTTGTTCATTTTACCCCTTCGTTTTACGAGGGGGTCGTTAAACGTGGAATTTTTTAGTTTCCATTGTGTAGGGTTTTGTCATTTATATATATAAGTCTGTTATTTCAAGCTGCATTTGAGGTACGAGTAAAATGTGAAAAATCGTGTTTAATTTGAAGGGTAGGGACGTGTGGACTTCTTAGTTCTTTCTGTATTTTCATATAGTGGAATGCTTTTCCTCCGTGTGGAATGGTATTCCTTTTTCTGCAAAGAAAGGGCTGCTCTGTGATATAAACGTCGACGTTAATCGAATAGTTGGTTGATATCAGGATAATAATGAGCTTTAGGATGGTTGCGAAATATCCAGTGTAATTACCTTCGTCAGACGTGTTATTATACTATCGTTCTCATGATACATTCTCGGAAAGTACACGTAAATAAAATTCAATCTAAAATTAATAATCATTGCTAATAATTTCTAAATAAAAAAAGTAGAATAACTTTTCTATAAGTCTGTTGTAGAGATTAAAAATATATTTTTATATCCTTTTTAAATTTACTATAAATATATCTTCATGTCTTTATAAATAAACATAAACATGAAATTCAATCTAAAATTAATAATCATTGTTAATAATTCCTTAATGGAGAAATATAATAACTTCTTCACTAATCTGTTATAGAGATTAAAAATATATTTTTATATCTTTATAAATGTACTATAAATATATTTTCATGCCTTTATAAATAAACATAAACATGACATTCAATCTAAAATTAATAATTATTATTAATAATTTCTTAATGAAAAAATAGAATAACTTCTTCATTAATCTGTTATAGAGACTAAAAATATGTTTCTATATCTTTATAAATTTACTATAAATATAATTTCATGTCTTTATAAATCTACTAGAAATATATTTTCATATCTTTATGAATTTACTATAAATATATTTTCATGCCTTTATAAATAAACATAAACATGAAATTCAATCTAAAATTAATAATCATTGTTAATAATTTCTTAATGAAAGAATAGAATAACTTCTTCACTAATCTGTTATAAAGATTAAAAATATATTTTTATATCTTTATAAATTTACTAGAAATATAATTTCATATCTTTACAAATTTACTATAAATATATTTTCATATTTTTACAGGACTGTCATAAAAATGCTTTTATATGATTAATATAACGCGAAACTATTTAAACCTATTCAACTTTCAAACTTCGCGCATAAATGTAGCAGTACTGATAATAGTACTCGTGTTCAAAAAAATTAGTTGTGTCGTAAATTTCGAAAAATCCAACCATTATTCAGTTCTTCTTCTCGTGTATCCTTTTATGCGGACCTTGTAACAGGTTTCCATAATTTTCCATCGTCACGTTTCACCATTGCACTTTGCATTTGCCGGAGTACTGCGCACTTTTTAATAGACATCACGTTGATTACGCAATCAAAGTAAATACTAAGATGCTTCCCTGGTTTAATCCGAGGAATCAAGAGGTAAAGTGTAGCGACTGTTGAATAATTTGTACGTGTCCGTGCATTGTATCGACAAACAATGATTCAATTGCGTTTGTGGGCAGGGGGAGGAGTAAGAAGCTGAATCATTCTTGCAAATTGATGTCGGGGATTTGTTTCGTCGACGTTTACTTGATCGCTCTGCATAATTTGTAACAGATCTCCAGTATTTCCATGTTAACTTACAAATGACGCTTAATTTAACGCGTGGGCTAAATAGAATTATATCAACGGGCAATTAGTGTATACAATAACGAATCTTTACCATTCAAGTATCCAATGAATCTAAATTTATTTAAGATAATAATTTTGAACTAATTATTTCAAATTACGTTAGTCGTTAATGTTGAACAGTGAATCAGAGAAGTGATTATTTGGAAAAATGGTAATTTTATAGATTTATAACGAGGAGCTGTACAGACACGCTCTTTCTTCCAAGAATTTTTTAAATGTTCGTTTAAAACAAGTAAATTACTTCTCTCGATGCAATTTTGTAATATATTATATAAATCTTCCGAGTCCTTTTTTAAATCCTCGCTTCTCGCTTATTCATTTCTCAACTGTAATACGAATAGAAGATCAAATATATTGACAGATAAGTGTGTTAAAAGAGTTGAATATTACGATGAACAGTACATAAAATAATATCGACGTGCAACCTGATGAATCCTTACTTCAAAAATAATTTCTTGATTGACACGAAGACTACTTTCTTCTGATCAACCAGCTTCAATAGTGTTCGTATTTCATAATTATTACTCTAGAAAATACTCTCTCGTCTTTCTTTTATTATTATCACTACACGTGTCTTTAAAACGATACCTATATTATATTTATTTGAAAAAAATTTTTTAAAAATCCGATCTTCAGATT
>NW_016910197.1:60457-91798 GCF_001483705.2 Eufriesea mexicana
AATAACTTCTTCACTAATCTGTTATAGAGATTAAAAATATATTTTTATATCTTTATAAATGTACTATAAATATATTTTCATGCCTTTATAAATAAACATAAACATGACATTCAATCTAAAATTAATAATCATTGTTAATAATTTCTTAATGAAAAAATAGAATAACTTCTTCATTAATCTGTTATAGAGACTAAAAATATGTTTCTATATCTTTATAAATTTACTATAAATATAATTTCATGTCTTTATAAATCTACTAGAAATATATTTTCATATCTTTATGAATTTACTATAAATATATTTTCATGCGTTTATAAATAAACATAAACATGAAATTCAATCTAAAATTAATAATCATTGTTAATAATTTCTTAATGAAAAAATAGAATAACTTCTTCACTAATCTGTTATAAAGATTAAAAATATATTTTTATATCTTTATAAATTTACTAGAAATATAATTTCATATCTTTACAAATTTACTATAAATATATTTTCATATTTTTACAGGACTGTCATAAAAATGCTTTTATATGATTAATATAACGCGAAACTATTTAAACCTATTCAACTTTCAAACTTCGCGCATAAATGTAGCAGTACTGATAATAGTACTCGTGTTCAAAAAAATTAGTTGTGTCGTAAATTTCGAAAAATCCAACCATTATTCAGTTCTTCTTCTCGTGTATCCTTTTATGCGGACCTTGTAACAGGTTTCCATAATTTTCCATCGTCACGTTTCATCATTGCGCTTTGCATTTGCCGGAGTACTGCGCACTTTTTAATAGACATCACGTTGATTACGCAATCAAAGTAAATACTAAGATGCTTCCCTGGTTTAATCCGAGGAATCAAGAGGTAAAGTGTAGCGACTGTTGAATAATTTGTACGTGTCCGTGCATTGTATCGACAAACAATGATTCAATTGCGTTTGTGGGCAGGGGGAGGAGTAAGAAGCTGAATCATTCTTGCAAATTGATGTCGGGGATTTGTTTCGTCGACGTTTACTTGATCGCTCTGCATAATTTGTAACAGATCTCCAGTATTTCCATGTTAACTTACAAATGACGCTTAATTTAACGCGTGGGCTAAATAGAATTATATCAACGGGCAATTAGTGTATACAATAACGAATCTTTACCATTCAAGTATCCAATGAATCTAAATTTATTTAAGATAATAATTTTGAACTAATTATTTCAAATTACGTTAGTCGTTAATGTTGAACAGTGAATCAGAGAAGTGATTATTTGGAAAAATGGTAATTTTATAGATTTATAACGAGGAGCTGTACAGACACGCTCTTTCTTCCAAGAATTTTTTAAATGTTCGTTTAAAACAAGTAAATTACTTCTCTCGATGCAATTTTGTAATATATTATATAAATCTTCCGAGTCCTTTTTTAAATCCTCGCTTCTCGCTTATTCATTTCTCAACTGTAATACGAATAGAAGATCAAATATATTGACAGATAAGTGTGTTAAAAGAGTTGAATATTACGATGAACAGTACATAAAATAATATCGACGTGCAACCTGATGAATCCTTACTTCAAAAATAATTTCTTGATTGACACGAAGACTACTTTCTTCTGATCAACCAGCTTCAATAGTGTTCGTATTTCATAATTATTACTCTAGAAAATACTCTCTCGTCTTTCTTTTATTATTATCACTACACGTGTCTTTAAAACGATACCTATATTATATTTATTTGAAAAAAATCGTTTAAAAATCCGATCTTCAGATTACTTCTAGTCTAATATGAATGATGTTTGAAAAAATGTTTAAAAGAATGCTTGGTTTAAAATAGTTTATTGCGAGTTGTTTTCATTAATTAAATATTTTTGTCTAAATATACTAATGTATTAACTGTTAAAAAGCTTAGAAGATACTGGTGTCCATTTCTATCCACAGTTTCGTTGCTCCTATAGTGTGAATTTTGAATAGTTGATGGGATTATTGTGACACGTGATAGTGCACGTAGATTCTTGTTAGCCTTAAAGGAATGAATGCAGGTTAGGTTATAGGTGTTCAAATTTTTGGTTAGATCGATTTCTTGAACATTGGCAGTTTCATAGTTTTAATAACGCAAATTATCAACTATCCACAGAAATAACCCCAATCTCATAGTCTTTGCATAAATTCTAGTCAACGTGAACTGGAATTACCAACAGACATTAAAGAATAATTTATTATTAACAGAATACCTCAAGTGAGACATTGACGAATTTATTCGCTTGAAAATAAGAATGCATGTGTAAATATGGAAACTGATGTTTCTTTTTCTTTGATCAACGTTCTCCTCTGCATCTTTAATTACCTGCATCAGCTAAAGGTGAATAAAGCTTAAAAATAAAAAGTCGATACTGGGAAAGGACGAAGTTCGAGCATGCGGAGGAGAGAGGAAGAAAGTCAGATTCGTTTAAATTCGTTTCCACTTTGATACGGTCATTAGTCGAGCTGAAATGAAACATCCCGCTGGGAAATACACCCCAATAATAACTTAAGAGAGTCCTCCTCCCTTCTTCTCTACTCCTAGTTTCCTTTTTTGGCGTTTATCCCGAATGACTTTCTCGCTTCAATCATCTTCCTCGCCTCTTAAGTGCTTGCTTTTTCCATCTTCTTATTCCTCTTCCTTTTTTCCCAATTTCCTTCCCTTTTTAATTTTTCCTCCTTTTTCGGTAGAAAACGGTAGCAGAGTCGTCGATTTGAATTTTCGAATCAGTCTAACAATAGGACAACGAAAATTTCGATACCGATAGAACCAATATTTGTTCTATGCCATTTCCCGCGCAAAATTTTATGAAAAATTGCTCTTTCGGCGTAAACCTGTTGTCTCTTAAACGAAAATCGATGCGTCGATTGAAATGATTATTGGAAAATTTTCGTTCCATCACGATTTCCGATTCGCTTCAGCTATTTCGTAAATGTCTACAGACGAATAAAATTACAAAATTTTACGTTTCTCCTGCTTCAAGATAAAATAAAATGCATATCATTTTCCGTTATATTAGGGAACAAGGAGACTATTCATATCCTAGCTGCTAAATTAATCCTTTGCACTACTGATTTCGCGAATATGGAGTCCTATTATTATTCTTCAATTTTATCAATCGATCCTACTTAAGGCATAATGGAATAATACTATAACAATAGTATAATACAGTATTAATAGTATAATAGTAATAGAGTAATAGTAGTAATAGTATACTATTACTTGTAATAGTATAATAGTAGTAGAGTAATAGTAGTGCAAGTATACTACTAGTACTGGTAATAGTGTAATAGTATAATAGTATAATATAATAATATAATAATAATAGCATATAATATATAACATAATAATAATGTTAGTAACAATTATAACGTAATATGTTCTATAGTTTGCTATCGTTGAAACTTCCATCAATTTCTTGCTTATTTAATGCTTCATAGAAAAGGAGGGAAAAGCGTAGAATGTCTCGTTTGTGGAAAAGTGACGTTCAATTTTCGCAAATAGTCGCCAGGAGACGCGGGGATCTACTCTCTCTCGCTTTTTCTCCTCTCCATTCTTTTCCCTTCTTTCCTTTTTTCTTCGCTTTTTAGCTGTAAATTAAAAGCAGCTGGATGTTGTCTCGTTCCGAGCTCGGAATTCCCGAGAGCAAAGTTTCGCAACAAAGGCTGGATTTCTTTCCTCATCCTTCGTCTCTTAAATGCTGACATAATTTACGAGCTAAGCCTTAAATCACCCTGGAGATCGGGACATCCCGGTTTCATGGATGGAATGTTCGCAAAATGTGAACGTAAATCTGCTGGACCTTCGGAGACGACGCTAATTATTTAGCATCGTTATTAATAACAACCCATGACAGTCCAGTGACCACGAACATATGCACACACCTACAAAGATGAACCTTCGAGTTATAGTGCAAATCATAATTTCAAAAAATTCCAATTTCTTCATTAATCCATTAAAATTGAACGAAAATTAAATAAATGCATATTTTATATGCCCCAAAACAAGTGGTATAATCCCACCAACTGCCAACAGGAAACATTCACGTTCAGAATTTCAAACACGTGACGAATACTCCACAAAGATAAATTTTTGAGTATATGCGAATGACAATTTCAAGAAATTTCATTTCTTCATTGATGGAATAAAATTGAACGAAAATTAAATAGAAGAAAATTTTACATGCCAAAAACAAGTGGTATAATCCCACCAATTGAACTGTCAACTAAATTGGACTGAATTAGAACTGCCAACAGGAAACATACACGACTATAATTTCAATCACGTGACGAATAATACTTTTCGTTACATCACAAAAATATCCTCTTGCCAAAATCATCGCGAATTCTCTACCCTAACCTCTAAATACACACGATTCACGATGTCAAAAATAAACATATAATCATTCACAATGCCCAATAGAACGTTTAAAAATTCGTAATTTCACGTTGAAAGGTTAATACACCTGACTCCGAGTGAATGATCGTGCAAGGCCACCTGCATACAGAGATTTGGCAGTCGCAAATGAGCGTAAACGCCCGCGAGAGCCTGGAACCGGATTGAAAGCGGCAAATTCGCGGAAGAGGGACCAGAGGAAGAAAAGAGAAGAATGTCGTGTGTCAGAGAGAGAGAGAAAGAGAGAGTAACCTTTGAAAGGTGCGAGGAGAGAGGAAGATCGACCCTGCCGAAGACAGAAGAGAGATGGCAGCGCAGAGGTGACTGGCTCGGTCTGCAAGGCATCTGCATAACAAAACGCGCAATTAATAAAGTTCCCGGTGTTGAGGGCGACCACAAAAGAGCATTTCGTCCTTTCACCGTGTTCCTGCAACCTTTCGTCGCCCTTCACTCCCTTTGCCATCGCCGAACCTTGAAGACGGGAAGTAGGTTGGCGGGATTGCAGGGGATCGTGGAAACAAGCAGACTCCCGGCTACGGGCTAAATAAGTCAGGCTTTGTAAGGAATCCGCCGCGAAACTTCGCAATCTTTGCCACGCGAAACTGTCGGCTACGAATTTTTAATATCACACGCGCCTTTTCTGCATCCCGGATTCACGGAAATGGACTTAATTCGGCAGTCTTTGAGCAACTTCCTGCCAAACCGCGTCGCGCTCAGCAATTCCAAACTGCACACCTACCCATCAGGGATCGCTGAAGGATTCGCGGATTTTCTTCCGCGGTGGATCAGGAAAATAACGACGGATCGTATTTCGAGTCAATTCGTCGAATCGGGAAGTCCCGATTTTTACCGGGAATTCGATTTCCATCACGGCGATTGTGATCCAATTCACCGTGACGTATATGTATAAGTGACCGTAGCACCGAGAGAAGTTCTCTCGATTTTATTTCAATTTTATTTCACGTTCGACACGCGGAAGTTTGACAGATAGAAATGGATTTACCAAGTGGTTGTGGAAGGGTTCGCCGATTCATAAGAATCCGATATTCGCTGGATTTAAACCTCTCACTCGTGTTCAACGGTATCCAGCACAGGACTTGAAAGCGATCCAAAGTGTCTGCTCCTCGACTCAAGACCCTTTTCGCTTTACCAAAACGCGTCTATTATCCGTAAATTCCATTCTCGCGGGCAGCACGGATATCCAGTAACCATTCGACGGAGAGACGAAACGGAGCGTCCGCTACGCGTCCAACTGGGCGCCTTTCTTTTCATTAAAAGCTCAACAAACTTTCGGATGAAAATTCGCTTCTAGGGTGTCTGAATTGAATTGCTCGTCCCCCACTGTTCTCCGTTCTCCCCCTGCGAGGTGTTGGTGCAATTCAAAAGTTTTCCCGCGCAAAATGTGGCCCGCATTATTTATCAAACGCGGGAAACAGCCAGTCGGCCAGGATTTTAACGTTGCAAAGTACCCAGGCACGGTAAACAGTTTTCGGTTCCCGGTCGGCCAAGAGCCTGCCTGCTTAATATTTCAGACCACCCCGAGCTAACTTCATGCATACTTATGTCGCGACGTGTGACTTCGCAAGCTAGATAACTCCTGGCCAATCTTCCCCTTTGGATCTTAAGTTATCGTGAATTTCACTCTTCAAACCTGGCCACTCTTAGCAGATTAAATTCCACGATTAATCTTTTCAGTCTGCAATTTGATTAGGGTTGACATCTGTTGGGGAGAAGTTTTACTACAATCTGAATTATTTATGTGCATTTGGATATGTCACAGAGCGAAAGTGAGCTTCGATACTTCTGTCGGTGGTTATCAACGTGGTTATTGTCATGCACGTTTTGTTATATATTTCAATTTCTTCAAATGTACTATGCGTGGCTGAAAAGAAGTCATCTCGTTCGGCTGCGGGGCAAGAGGGGTATTCCACTCGTAATACTCACTCTTCTATGACACTCCCAAAACTACTACCTCCAAGTTCGGTAACGCGATTCGTTAACATAGGCGTAAGATATCCGTAAAATTCTTACACTCGAATAATAGAAAACGCAATTGAAGATCTAGGATTGGAAATACGAAGCAGTGAGTCGGATAAGGAATCAGATGACAATAGCTCGGAGGATTTATAAGGTAAAGGAGTACAAAAGTAATAATAATTAACATCATTTATGAAAATTGATTTAAAATTTAAGATGTATCTTTTATGATAAATTAATTATGTAATTGCATCGTACTAGATAACCGTTTAAAAAATCATACGATGCAACATAAATATAAAAAATATGTGTACAGTACAGCACGTTTGCTGCATAATGCAATGAGAAGTTAATCGAGATGCTAATTAGTAATTAGTAATTGCGAATAATCACGTGTTCATCGGAAGAATCTGAAGTTAATATGCTTTTGGGATGAGTCTACGCTCTTGCATCTATTTGTTGCGTCTGTCTCGCTTTGTCTCGTTGCTTCGTTCGCTTTCTTTGTCACATGGTGTTCTGTGACTGGGCTAATAGGAAGGGATCAGTTCTGCCAATAAGGGAACGCTTTACTCTACTTCTGCCATGACGTTAGAATGGTTGGGTTGGTGGGGACTCGGTCCTACAAGTTTCTCGGATGACTTCGTTTCAGTCACGCATAGTATGTAGGATTGGAATAAGTACGGCCCTGAAAGAATGTCAAGAGTGAGCTTAGAACGAAAGTGACCGTGTGCAAGAGGATTTACTGCAAAGAATATTTATGGTAAAGTCGAGTGAACGTTTAGGGATGCGTGCAGAGTGGTTGAAGTATCTGGCCCACAGAGGAGCATGATTGGGAAGGAAAGCCTGGGTACGAAAAAGGACAGAATGAATGGTTTAAATAAGGGTGCAAGGGCGCGGGCGAGTCGCATCCCTTTCTTTTCCTACCGTCCCTACTATCTATACCAACACTCGGAGGATATCTGTGACCAGCCCGACATCCAATTACCATGGGGGTGGACCCCACAAATGCAATGGAAGCGAATGCAGTCTCAAATGGGAGACGAAATCGTGTCTTTTGAATTTCTCACTTAGGCCACTCGATCTAGGCTTTATTTCATCTCGCATCCAGTAATCATTGTCAAGAATTCGACAATATTCTTCAATTACACGTTGACGTCCAATGAACATTTGCTATAACAGTTTTGGGCAATTTCATTTTAAAAAATTTGCATCCTTCTTCTTATCTTTCGAAAATTCCCTTTTTCGAAAGGGGATTTAATAATGAACCCAAAATTAGTGAGGAACATTAATTAAATAAAATAACTCTGGATTCATAAACGTTTCAAAAGTCATTTCAAAAGTCACAGGAACACGCTCTCCTTCCCAAAGGAAAATCCTGAAATTAAAATAATTTAATAAATTCCGACAAAGAAATTAAATAACCCTATATTAAAGCGATGTTTGCCATGCTCTTCGTTAATGAAATAGATATATATATAGGACAGTAAAAAGAAAAAGGAAGAACGATCGTTCACATAGATATTCTATAATAAACGTGGAAATGAAATATGACCAAACATGGTTCTCTAGAAGATTATCGTGAAGAATAAAATGTGTTTACTTTCTTCTATCTTCTATTGCTCTTTCACAAAAGTTCTTAATTCTTGATTGCACAAGTAGTTCACAATTTTACACAGCTATCTTAATCATTTTTTCTCGTTGAACGTTATCACAGCGTTGTTTATTACTTACTTTAATGCAATAAGAGGAAAATCTAATCGTGAGAGATAAATTGGTAGTGACAGACTATTCCTGTTTTCAAAGGAACATTTTATATATAGTATATTTTTATTTCATCTACATTTTTATACCTCATCCTCTTTTCCTCATTGTACTGTTTAATTCTTGGCTTCAAAGGAAGTTTCCATGAAATCTGATCCTTCTGTTCTTCCATTCCATTAATGGCACCTATGGTTAAAATGTACTCTGAATTTCTACTGTGTATTTTTATACCTGCAGTCAAATTAGTGGCTGAGAATTATAACGAAAATGTCTCGTTGGTAATACGAGCTGGGACATCCGTTTCATTTTATTTCACAGGTATCATCAATTTATGTAAGATAGTTGAGTCATTTGAATTTAAATTATTCGTTAGGAATTGACTCTTCGTTAGAGAATTGAATAACCCGAAGACAAAGAGTTCCGTCGAGAATTGACAGTTAATTTTGATATCAATGACAGTAACTCTGTCAGCATTTTATTGAAGCTACTCATTACCAATCGTGTATTAGAAATGCAATTAAATTTATAGAGTCTGGATACTTTTAATTATTTGATCTGAATTGAGCAACCTGAAGACAAAAAGTTCTCTCGAGAATTGACAGTTAATTTGGATATCAATGACAGTAATTCTGTCAGTATTTTATTGAAGCTACTCATTACCAATCGTGTATTAGAAATGCAATTAAATTTATAGAGTCTGGATACTTTTAATTATTTGATCTGAATTGAGCAACCTGAAGACAAAAAGTTCTCTCGAGAATTGACAGTTAATTTGGATATCAATGACAGTAATTCTGTCAGTATTTTATTGAAGCTACTCATTACCAATCGTGTATTAGAAATATAATTAAATACATAGAGTCTGGTTGCTTTTAATTATTTCATCAGCTGAGCAATGAAAGCGATAATCACGAGACGAATCACTGTGCCATTGCACGTTCAGTGAAGCTCCACAGCAACAGTAGCTGCGAAACGTCAAGATATTTTTTCAAATAAACACGGTTCGTATTCTGAAGCGTCTATTTTGTTAATGGCACGATACTTAGTCACGAAAGCTTTAGACCACTCGCGTGATTAAAGTTCCTCCATTTGGGATTATAGGAGACAACATGGGACCAAGAGTTAGTTCGATACTTCATCATAAACCAGCAAACTAGACCATTTGCACCATGTCACGATCCAGCAAATTAGATGTAACGACTTTTCACGATGAAACTGTCAAACGTGGTGCAATTATAAAATAAATGAAAACACAGTTACAGCAGTCACAGTTAGTAATTACAGAATAGAGATCAATAGTAGATTTGAGGCTCTAATTATGTTGTCATTTGTTATTTTCTTGGGGAAGGATTAGTCTAGGAAAATTGGCAGCAATGTTCACGAAACGTCGATATAAAAGAAAATTTGGTAAAATGCGAGATATTGAATATCGTCGTCGTAATTACTGTCATTATAAATAAGATATACTGTCAAATAAATAACTACAAAAATCATTATAAATTTTATGACATCGAAACTCGACTCGACGTGCATGCCAGGGTGAGAGGAATCGAGGAACCAACGTGTTGTGGAAAATATTTATTTTTCTTACATCGAAGAAGTAAAAGAAAAGCAGAAAGACACAAGACTGAAATAAAACTGAAGAGAGTAGACGTGAAATTCATTAATTTCGAGATTAAGTACGAGTTGACTTTAAATAGTGAAGAATAGAGTATCGTCTAACTTGAATTTACACTTTCAGCAACCCACTAGCACGCGTCACCATTGGCAACCCTCTTGATCTCCGTAGGATAATATGGATTCTCCCTTGGCTCGATTTTCAGGAAGAACCCGTTCTTCATTGTCAGATTAAACGATCCCTTGTGCAGTTCCGTCGGGATCGTAGTCTTGGACCCGACTTTGAGGTTACACGTGGCGAGTATATGGCAGAGCAACACCTTCATCTCTAGCAACGCGAACCGATTACCAATGCACATCCTTGGCCCCACGCCAAACGGCATGAACGCGCCCGAATTCACGATCTTCTTCTCATCCTCTATGAACCTTTCAGGATCGAATTTCTCGGGTTTCTCGTAGTATTTAGGATCCATTTGGATAGGTACAATAGGGACCCAGACGTTCATTCCAGGATTTATGGTGAAAGGTTTACCACCAGGCAAAGCGGGTGGCAACTCGAAACTCTTGACACACAACCTGTCCAGCATCGCGGCGATAGGATAGATTCTCATGACTTCGTTGATCACAGCGTCCAGGTATTTCATGTTCCGTAGCACATCGTAGGGCAACTGTCCATTGTTCTCCATCAAAGCATCATCGATTCCTTGCTGCAGCTTGGCCTGGCAATCGGGATGCACGGCCAACAGGTGTGTCACGAAACACAATTGCGAAACCACGCTGTCAAACCCACCGAAGAAGAAACTGAAAGAGTGGTAGGCCATGCTCTCCGCTGACATACCTTTGCCAGATTCCTTCTCGTCATTGATATCGATAAACATCTGAAGCACGTCCGACCGATGCGGCTTATACTTTCGCCTCGCTTCAATCTCGTCCAACGCTAACTCGGCGAAGAATTTCTCTACATACCCTTCCAACATCTTCAGACGAAAGAGCCTGGCTAGCCAGGGCATGTTCCTGTTTATCAACATGATCACAGTCTTCTTATAAGACGTGAACATTGTACCTATCCTGCCGTACACGTAGAAGACGTTCTTCGGCTCCTTGATGCTGTCAACCGTGACACCGTACACGCACTTGGCGATCACGTCGTTGGTGTACTTGCACAGCAAGGCCTTCATGTCCGTTTCACGCTCGCTTTCCGGCAACTTCGATACGTAATTGCTGAACCTTACCGCGCAATGAGACATCAGCTGGAACATGTTCTTGATCTTGCTGGAGGTGAAAGCGGGTGACAGCATGTTCCTGTGCTCCTTCCATTCCTCGCCTGTCATGGAGAACAGCATATTGGCGAGCATGGGGTCTAGGTCTTTGTACATGAAGGTACGATGGTCAGAGAAGTGGTCGAAATTCTTCGTAGTGATGGACTTGATCAGGTCCAGGTCACGGATCATTATTATTGGCGTTTGGAACTCGTAGATGCCGACGTACTTTGCTTCAGTGTTTATGAAGTACACATCTTGCAGCAGATCGTACAAGCTGCTTCGCTTCAAGAACATCGAGCCCATGTTGCCAAACAATGGCGCCGGTGGAATATGCAGGATCCCATGATCCTTGAAAAAGCTGAGCTTTCTGGTGCTGTAGTAATATAGGGCGATAAGTACAGCTGTCAAAGACAAAGCGATGGATAGGTAATCCATCTTAACGGTGTCAACTTATTGCTGGCGCATTCAGTACTGTCACGATGTTCACTCTCTTCGTTTACTTAGAAGACTGAACGCCGGGCGATGATTTCCGCATGGAATGTTCTTTATACACAGGAACGGCTCAATAATATCCAATACCCTGGTCTCCCTCCACGCTTATCTTGTGTGACAGCTAAATTATATCAGACAGATAACTCTGTTATCCAATCCGGCTATATTCACGCGATGAAATGAATTGCTACAGAATTGATATGACCAAAATTTATCAGATGATTAATAGAGGATGTGACAAATTGGAACAGCACTTCAAATTAGTTTCCTAAGCTGTGTGTAACGTTTGCAGTAATAAGAGAGAGGAAAGCAAGAGGAAAGTTATTTCTTCGTGTGGGTGTTAGATATTGTACAGGAAAAACTCCTAACCAAATATTGTGTGTAGAAGCGTGAGTGTGTGCGTGTGTGGATGAGCAGTGCGTGAGCTGAAGCGTGAATCATCGTGTTTTAGTATATAAAGAATTGAAGCAGAGCCAAACACGCGTGTACTGTAAGGAATATTGAAACCAATAAAAATCGAACAATATTTTGTATTATTCAGTATGTAACCTAACCTAACCTAAAACCTTATCTTATCCAAAGTTAATTTAAATTTAAATTGTTACATATTTAGTTCGTGATATTAATGATAAATATTTAAGGCTAATACGTTATGTTTATATTGAATATGGGAAAATTATATTTTAAAAATATTAACAATTTTCAACAGCTGCTAAAAAGTTTCATTTCATTTTCTTATAGTCGATACCTAGTTCTGGGAAATATGATGCGAAAGTAATTTCTGTTAGAAAATTGTTTTCCTGCCAGGAATCCCACTGCGTCATAGTTTAAAAGGAAATCAACTTTCTATTATATAACGTGTCATTACGCGAGATTTTTTCTTTATCTTGGTAACTATACGTTATCACTACACTCGTTTGCATATTACACGGTTTGATACAAGAGACGTAGAGAAGTGTACAGTGAAATAATAAATATCTATTATTTTTCCACTCTGATACGACTTATTACTTTTAATGTGACGAAGTAAACGTGATGTAGACACAAACTGATTACTATATCATAATGTATGAACGTTATCTGAAACAATGCTTCATACAGCAGAGAATTCGAGAGAAATTTATGGTTGTAAACGATGCGTACATTCGTCAAATTTGATTCCTCTATATTTTGTGATAACACTACTTAAAGATTCATTTTCTAGAGAATACTGTAGAAAATTGTATAATATAAAAAAAATTGAAAATATTCAAATTTAACATTTTCCCAAATATTAATGTTGCTTAAAAGTATTAAATCTTTATTTTCGTTAAATTTTATTGAATCTATATTAAATCTATATTTTTATACTTAGGTATTAAATCTTTATTAAATCTTTAAAATATTATTATTCGATATATATATCCTGATAATGATACGAATAATTATTTGTGAACTTATTATCTATCATTACTATTTTGTAACGACCCAGAAACAATTCTCTGCTCATCTCTGCTGAGACTAGCAGTACCTAGGTATACTCCAATACAGCTGCCAAATTCTTGCTTATCTCATCTCTGGTGTGTCAATCGGTATCAAAGATCAAAGCTGAATTTCTATTCGTGTTAATATATTACAAATTATTAAAAACATTGTAAGAGACAAATATATAGACCTGACTTGATGCATGTAACTCGAGTGTTGAATTAGAAGAAATTGGATAAAAATTAAAACGTGGGCAAAATAAAATTGTCGTATCGCAACAAAGATTAAAGGCTTATTTAGAATATTAGAATAAGGCTTTTATTTTAGAAATAATCGAGGGAGCATGACCAGGGGTACACTCTTCTCGACAACTGACTCAGGATTTTTGGGTTCTCTTCCACATTGGGAAAACTCTGCAACTATGTGTAGACACCTTCAGACCACGTCATAAATTTCATACATCCACTCCAACATCGAGTACTTAGCTTAGGAAGAAAATCATCCCTCTAGTGATCCTGACTTAATCCTTTAATTAGTATATTCGTTTGAAGGCTTCGTTCGAACAGTTTCAAAATCCCTAGTGTCTAGTTTCAATGAGAGCAATTTAGCGAGATCGTCTTTACCATGCAATATGCAAGTCGACCTTAGAAAAGTTATTCGAGAAGACACGTGAAGACAGGTAATGATATAGAAGGATCTATATTAATTTCCGAATTTAACATCTTCTTGCAATTTCTTTCATCTCCGTACTCACGTACATAAACACTCCATCAACCTCCGGTTTACGTAATCACAGGGAGCTTAAACCACGTAACAGAAATAGACACTGTGTTTCGTTTCTTCCCATCATTTATGTCTCGTCTCTTCCCACCAGCCGGCCAGGTCCCCACATAAGGGATTCGGTCAACAATGCGGCAAGATGTTTGATGAGCCGATCGATCACGGGCTCTGTCAGTTTTCCAGTTCAAATGTAGCCATGTGCACGCGTGATAGCACGTGTTGGACCTTGGTTGCGGTTGTGTGAACGTTGCTCTGTACGAACAGAGATCAGCCTCGAAGCTATTCAGAATTATATCGTATTTTCTGATCAGAGATTTCCTGCTCGTATTTGCTAGAGCTAAGAGGGCTAGAGGATTCATTTTTCTTTTCTGTTTTAATCGAGAGCTTAACGTCGCATCGACAACGAAGTTATTAGCAACATGAATCGTTAGGTGTTGGTGCTAGACGTATTCGTACAATTGTTTGTTGCATTGAACGAATTTGAGGGTATTTTTAGCGTTTTCTGTGTTGCTGAAAATTTCTTTCAACACTAGGTTTACGGACGCTATTTGACACCTGTCAAATTGACAGGTAAACGAAACCACGCTTCTTTTTTCTAGTGATTAGTTTAATTTGAAAACAATTACAATATTAACAGTCCTAATATAAGTTAACTAAATCTGTTACCATCGTATAATTGGAGCAACCTATCCGTCAAATTGACGGGTTCCGTTAATGAGTTAGGAACCTTTGCCTGGGTTCGTGAAGCTTCGTATTCCTCACAAGAAAATAAAATATGTTCGATGGTTAAGGGATGTTGGCACTTGTCGCAGTAGGGTGGGGGTGTTTTTATCAGAAGGTGTTCCTATGTAATTCTAGAATGTCCGATTTGGTTCCTATTTAGTACGACTTGGTCTCCTCTGTTAGCAGGTCTTCCTATTCCATTCTCAAGAAAGTCAGTTAGTTTATTTGATTTCTTAGAGTTCCATTCGAGGTTCCGAGTTTGTTTGATGCGAGATGCTAATACTTTCTGATAGTCTCGGTGGGGTATAGGTATGGTATCTAATGGAGGTATACTAAGTGCTCCTTTAGAGGCTTTGTCTGCAGATTCATTGCCTCGGATTCTTTGGTGCTAGGGTTAGACATTCCTTGGTCACATACAAGTGTGATTTGGTTGTTGTTATTAAGGAGTTCCAAATGAAGTCCTAATATATCTGTTACTATGGGATTGTCACTGGGGAATTATTGTGTGGCTAATATTGCGGATTGTGAATCGCTGTATATAACAATTCCTTTGTATTGCTCATTATGGGCAATTTTGAGTGCTTCATGGATGCATTCTCCCGTAAAGATGTTTGACGATTCATTTTGCTTTGTACCCAATTTTTATTTTTAATTGTTATTATTGGGACTATGGGTTCTAATTGTAAAATAATTACGATATATATATATGTAAGATGGTATTTCGGAAAAAGAAATCACGAATCGGCCAATGCGGATTTTATTTATTTTAGAAAAACAAATTATAAACCGGCCAATGACGTATTTTTGGCTAACCGATTATAGCTGAGAGTAGTGTTCACACAGTGCTATACTTTCAATGAGAATTCGACTACCACGCGTGTTCGTGTCACCCTGACGTGTGTGAACGTTGCTTCCCATTAATACCAAGTGCAAAAATTACCAAATCGGTCGAAAGATCGTGTGGTTTGAAGTATTATAGATCTAGACTTTTCTTCGAGAATAGTAATGCATCGTAGTGATGATATCTTGGTGATATGTTTGTTGTACCGCGTGGTATGAAGGATGAGGTCCACGCGGGTTTGGGTAGAATTTGGATAATGCTGCTACCCTCTTCTCAATGTGTCGCGTCATTTACGAGACATTGAGCACTTCGGTGGTGCAATAAAGCGCAGTTTCTGGTGTATTTACACTTTATTACACGTTCTGTGAGTTGTATGATGATTGTGTGCAGTGTATCGTCTCAACCTTTGCCGTTTCGTCTTGCTTCGTCTTCCGTTTTGTCTTCTCGTTTTATGTGTTTGACTGAGTTTCGATACCGTCTTGTTGTTTTGTGTTTTGCGTCTTACTACCGTCTTGTTCGTGTTACTCCTCACTGTCGTCTGATCTCTCGTTTGTCTACACTCTGTTTGGGCTACTGCCTGTCGTCTCGTTTTGTCTAGTCTTGGTTTGCTGTGATTGGAGGACAATGAGTGTAGAAGGAGGAAAATTAGAGTCTTTTCATTGGACAAGGAGTTTTGGCGGGCTCTTGGGTTAGGAGAGGGAATATGACAGGGAAGTTTCTCCTTTTGTCATTGTTTTGTCTTGATTTATGCGTACGTCTGGTTGGCAATTTCGTGGGTCAGTCGCACGTGCGTCCCGTCTGTTGGGCCTGGTCTCAAGTATTGCTATCCCTAGTCCTTGTCTTGATTTATAACTTGTGGATCCTGAAGAGGAACGGCTAGGCGCGTTTTCCAACTATTATTCCCGTTGCAACAGACCTAACTTTTGGGAATGTAGGAAGTATTTTAGTAAAACTCGTCGCTTTACTCTTTGGTAACTCTTTTATTCTGTGACGACAGTCCACGCGAATCACCAATAAAACTCCAAAGTCCAAGATGCAACCCTGTGACGGCAGCCAACACGATGACTATGACCGATGACTAAAGCTCTAAGCTCCGAAATACAATCCCTTTCGAACCGCCTAGGATAAGATAACAGGAAAGTTAGTTTTGCTCCAACTCTATGTACGTTCACTTCTCTTACTTTATACCTACTCCACGGATAGTATCTCATAGAGGACTAGTTCATTCTTCATCGCTACAAGTTAGTCTCGTGACAATTTCCTCGGTACGCTGGTCGGCTAGTGCTCGAAAAACGCAAATCCAAAAGTTAGCACCTTTTGGTCCCAGTCTGGGCTGGTTCCTGGGCACCGGTGTGGCACTTAACGTTTTAAGTGTTCATAGAATAAAGCCTTTAACCTCTGTTAAATACGGCGAGTTTTACTTTACTCGGGCTGTAATTTTTAGCCGATTCCATTTATGTACAATTTCGTTCGTCTTTAAATATCTACTCGCTTCGTAGTCACCTCGTCACTTGCAAATAAGCAGTTCGCTCGTCCATCAAATGAACGATCTCGCGAGATAAAGGTGTAACTTTCGCGTGTTAGCATAGGCTCTTTCTTCTGAGGCTGACGTGGCTAGCAAACACCTACTCGACACCAAGTCATGAGCCTCGTGTCACGTCTCGAAAAGGCGGAATTGATTTATAGTACATAATAACAGAGAAACCTGGTTTGCGTGCGTGGTAAATTAATGACTCGCCTGTGTGTGTGTGTGTGTGTGTTAAGGGATTATGCAAAGGAATAGTAGTCAGTGGAAACGGTGGAGAAATTGTATAGGTCTTTGTTAACCACTTGACATACAAATAAAACTGAATTCGATGCTGTTAGATGACTAACAATTCACTTAGTCACTAGAAGGACCTGGCTGATAAACGCAGGCCAATTTCAGAGTCCAAAAACAATTGACTCATTCTCACTTTATCTAATGGTCATATTCACCCCACCAAAAACTAACATTATATAAGCACCCAGAAAATTTTGTTTTTTCCTCTCCGCCGACTTGTATTTTTCCAACATAGCCTTGTTGCTATTGGGTTGGCAAGAAAGTAATTTCGGTTTGCATCGGTAAATAATGTTACGCTTGTTTAGTTATTCTTTCGTCAATGTTAGAATTTTTTTCTTTTGAGATGTGGCAGTCGATACCTTTAGGTTGCTATTTCGTGAAATTCCGTGTAATTTCGTTTATAACTGTCAGTTCACGGTCAGTCTTAACATGGAGTGCAAAAATAAGCATTTTCGACGCATTTTACTTTTTTATTTTCATAAAGGCAAGAATGCGGCCGAGGCTCGCAAAGAGATACGAGAAGTTTATGGTGTTGATTGTTTAACAGAACGCACGTGTCAGAATTAGTTTAAAAAATTTCGTTCTGAAGATTTTTCACTGAAAGATACCCACAACGTTCTGGTCGACCTTCTGAGATTTACGCACTTGGTTAAGTTTTTTGCAGATAAGGACCAGAAATTCTATGAGCGCGGGATCATGAAGTTACCAGAAAGATGGCAGAGGGTCATCGAATAGAATGGAAGATATTTGACCGATTAAAGTTCATTTACTGTATAGAAAAAATTGAGTTTTATTTCACACTAAAAAACCGAAAGTACTTTCTTGCCAACCCAATAGAACCTGTGTTGTATATTGAAATCCGGGTTCCAACAATGCGTCCGAAAAATACTATTTAACCCTTTGGGTCTCCTTGGATCCAGAATATTGGGAATAGTGGGGTATCTACCGAAAACCTGATACCTATTCCTACACTGTGTAAAATTGTCGGTCAACAAAGTGCTAAAATTGCACTGTTCAATCCTCGGTGGAAGAAGTGACCAGGGTCTGCTGAACAAGAAAGTTTACCTCGTGTGCGAAACTAGCAGCGTGCGGAGTGTCTGTTAACGATGTAAATGGCAGAAGGTAGGCCAGTGGAATGGAAGAATAGCAGAAGAGGAGCAGTTGGTAAACAGGATGCAGAAATATGACTAGGTTTCAACGATAGGAGACTGTTTACTCTAGGAAAGCGATGCGATTTTAATAATTCGCTATTTTATCCTTGGCTGACACGCGAGGAAGCTGGCTCTCGTGTACGTCGAGATGGAAGCCGAGAGGCTGTATAACCATTCTAATTAACTTACGGCACAGCGAAACGATGTTTCGACGTTCGCATTCGTGGCGAGATGGTTAGGGGAAAAGCGGTGTTTACGATAGATATTTTTGAAACGGGAAGACACTAGGAACGAGGAATTTTCGATCACCCTCGAGATCGCGAACGAAAGGGATGTTTTTCTTAAGGGGCCCCTTGGCTTGGGTAATTGAAATTCAAACGTGGCAAAACAGGGCGAGGAATTGAATTACAGATTTATGCATAGCAAAAAGAGGCATGGACTCCATGGGAGAAATGTCTGCATGTTGTCGTAACTAGCATGTTATACAAAATTGTTGAATTCTTTCGACACAGATTGTAATTTGTACATGGAAGAAAGGTCTACTTTCCTTTTTGTAATTTCAGTTAACACTTAATTCTTTTTCCACGTTCTTTTTTCATTATTAAAAAAGTATTTTAACTTCATTTGTTGTAAATGAATATAAGTAACTTATTTATAAAATCATGTAAAATTAACTTAGAAAAAATTGAAGTATTTAAAGAAAGGAAGAATTATAGAAATGTTTAAAACAAGAAAAGAAAATTTAAATCAGAAAAATAGAAACTTAAATCAATAACTAGTTATGAATGATTAGCTTTAGATATTGGCATTGAAAATTTTAAAGCTGGACATATTAATATAGGTTCTAGATATGATGCTCCGACATAATATTTAGCTGAAGACTACGAAGAAAATAGAATCTTTTATGGCGAAGAAGCTGAAGCTTTAATTGATAAAACAAATGAGAATGTTATCATTAAACGTGATGGTAATATTGCCAATCTGGATGCTTTACAGCGTATTCTTACTAAAATTTTTCAAGATTTCAGGCCTGAATTAGTCTTTCTAATTATTAACCCTTGATATTAACCCTTTGACTACGGCAGACTTTAAAACGCACTAACTGTACCATAAGGTAGGAATCCATTTGCAATGTACACTGAGAACAGTGAAATTTTTCGTTAGGTGTGCATTT
This sequence comes from Eufriesea mexicana, assembly GCF_001483705.2. NCBI lineage: Eukaryota > Metazoa > Arthropoda > Insecta > Hymenoptera > Apidae > Eufriesea > Eufriesea mexicana. The sequence continues at coordinate 79,914 of NW_016910197.1, forward strand.
CTGAGAAATTATTGTATATTTAAGTAATAATCAAAACACTATATTCCACTATATTGAAACAACATTGTTTATTTCTGTGTATTCTGCATTAAATGGTTACTGTACATACTTGAAATTTAGCAGCAAACAAAACTTTTGAGCGCCTTTAAATGCCTACAGTATCACAAGCGCAAGATTTTTAAGCACCTTTAAGCGACCACAGTAGTCAAATGGTTAATAATTGTAGTATAGCGAATTTTTCACCATGAACACGTAACTTTATGAGCAAAGCCGAGGTTAATTGAGAAAAACCCTGGGCGATGCCATATGTGGATCATATTTGGTCATGTTAAGGGAGGCATCAAGAAAACGTGTGCATGGTGGGAAAGATATATAAAGAAGGTTGGGAGTGGTCGAAGCACAAATTTTTTAGACAGTTTATAGTGGACAGTTTTAGTTCTTATAGACGTTTAGTTATTGCAAACTGACAAGGAGAGTGCAAGTCCTTCGAGTCATAGATTTAGTTGAAACTTCGCAGGTTTGTAGATTTAGTCATCCAGTTCAAGAAAATATGTCATTATAAGGGTAACCACTCGATAGTTTTCAAGATATTTATGCCTAAATTTTGTTATTCTTAACTAATTTTAAATATTGGAGACGCGTGGAAATATTTAAATTACATATTTATCATACAATAAGCATAAAGAGGCAGAATGCTCAAGATGAGATTCGCAAGGAGTGCACGATTATTCAAAACTTTGCATATTTATATAATTAATCAAGGGTAGTTAAGCTCTATTCAATTAACAATTCTATTTCCTGTCAAAGGTGGACATTTTTTTAATTAATTATATCACTTCAGTGACACTGGTGATACTTTGATGCTAATCATATGGTACACTTACAAGGAGAGTGCAAGTTCATCGAATCATAGATTTAGTTGAAACTTTGCAGATTTGTAGATTTAGTCATCCAATTTAAGAAAATATGTCATTATAAGGGCAACTATTCGATAGTTTTCGAGATATTTATGATTAAAGCTTTATTATTATTGTTAATATTATTATTATTATATATATTATTATTACTATCAAACTGTTTCAAGAATCTCATGCATCTGACAATTAGACGGAAATACATCGGCGAAATTTAATCACGTTGACCCCTGTCGACAGATCACGTCTCTCGCCCGTGATATTCATGTTCGACCCGATTCCCTTGCTATGAGTCTCACGTGATATTGTGGACGGAGGTTAATTGGTCAGACGCTGGCAACGACTAATTTGGTTCGTGTAGTCGACGCAAACATTGGATCATAACAAAGGAAACGAATAGAACGAACTTAAGGAAAACATTTCTGCCTGTGAACCGTCTCGAATGATCTTTTCCAAGCGTACAGTAGACAAAGAAGTTACGTCAGAACTCTTTTTTATCTTGTTATCTTATTTACTTGTGTCCTGTTTACTTTCTTCGTCCCTCGATGAAGTATAGTCCTATCTATAAGTGTGATATTAACAGTTAATAAAGATTCGATACTTGTATTTACGATTAGGGTCGAGAAAGTGGGCCTATTATGCTCTGACCAATCAGACCAACAGTCTTCCTACTAGCCTTCTTCTCGCGAAGAGACAGTACACGTGTAGACAACGAACCAGTATCCCTTGACCTAAATTAGGTAACCTTCGAGCTAGTCCAAGTTTGTGTTGATCATTTTAACCATCGACTGTGTAACTTATTAGTCAGAAGTTTCTAAGTCACTGACCTAACCTTTTCGATCGAAAGATTAGTTCAGACAGGTCGATTTTAATCCAAGGAGACGAAAGTACGAAGTGCAATGTGTATCTATAGCACAGCAGCAATATCCTAACCATTCTGACGTAGGAACAGGGTCAATTATATCACATCGGTAATCTTTCTATCCTAAATAGGTAACACTGATTCCACGTTTAGGCGAGTAGGTACTTCGTCTTTCTATCACATTTAATCTTCGCACTTCTAATCGATATAGAATTGTGTTAGAAGAGGTGAATCACCTACACTGTGTGTAATCAGACCCACTTTCCTGTCATGTAGATCGCTATCGAATTAGATTTGCCAATGTTTGATGGGTATGACGTCAACGAGGCCTATGAAGGAAATCTATCACGATTAAGCAGATTGATATCAACCTATCTAGAGACGATGCAAACGGTAACCGAGGACAAAGACGAATGAGGATAGAGCATTAATTGAATATTCTGCGAGCATTAGCCGAGAGAATGATGCAGTAGCCAAACGTTGTCACGAAGTTTGATTATGACACAACGATTATGCTACGACGAACTTGATTATTACCAAGATAATAACCAAGAAATAAGTCTTATGAATGTATAAGAGTGAAAATAGAATTAGAATAATTGAAGAATAATTGTTTATTTGATGACTCTGTCTGACCACTCTGTTCCAAGCTAGAGTCACCTAACAGTTCCCAAGTCATAGAATCCTAATTTTAAGAATCCTAATAACCGAAAAATTAGTGTTACGAATGTACACGAGTGAAAATTGATTGATTGCTCCAGATGATTGCTGATTTGATGACTCTGTCTAACTACTCTGTTCCAAACTAGAGTCACCTAACAGTTCCCAAGTCATAGAATCCTAATTTTAAGAATCCGAATGACCAAAATATTAGTGTTACGAATGTACACGAGTGAAAATTGATTGATTGCTCCAGATGATTGCTGATTTGATGACTCTGTCTAACTACTCTGTTCCAAACTAGAGTCACCTAACAGTTCCCAAGTCATAGAATCCTAATTTTAAGAATCCTAATAACCAAAATATTAGTGTTACGAATGTACACGAGTGAAAATTGATTGATTGCTCCAGATGATTGTTGATTTGATGACTCTGTCTGACCACTCTGTTCCAAACTAGAGTCACCTAAAAGTTCCCAGCCATAGGATCCTAATCTTCGAAAATTCTTGACATCTTTCTGGTCAAGTTGACTATCATTGCGTCATGGATCTTGTCGTTCAGGTTATCTGATGTCACTGTCAAACCAATTATTGAGAGTGGTGATTAGCCTAAGTTGACAATAACCCTATTCTCAACGGATCTGCAGAAGACATTCGAAATTTCCTCGAGTTTTGCTTTGAAGTTAATCGTGTTAAGATGACTTGGGTCATCTCGAGGCTTCTTTAGCCCAAGTCAAGAGACACTATTTGTGTTTATAATTCGTTAGAAGTGGGATTCCTTTGCTCTGCTTCTTATATTCGTCACTGATCGTGAGGCACGTGAGTCAAAATTAAGTTCTTTGACAGAATGCTCAATGATGCTCCATATAATTTATGACTCAGTCGATAACAGTATTTCCTATGATGAGTAATCTTTTTAATTAACTCGATTTGTATCTTCGATCGCTCTTCGCACCTCGAAAATTGTTTTCCATTTTTGGCTTATTTACTTCTCGCGAATCTGAAGTGCCCATTACATAAAAATCCTCTTACGTGGACAATCTTATCTCTCAACTGATTCATACAATGGACTTATTGTATCTATTTCTCACGATGATTTAATACATCAAACCCTGATTCACCGCGTTGCATCGATTTAATTTTTCTGTGCAATTAGTAAATACCGCAAATATTAATAAGTAACGAGTTCACTTGAATAAACAGAAGCGTTAAAGGAGCATCGATATTTGACGAATTTGAAGCATGAAAGTGATCACCGATATGTTAATAGCATTCTTCATTTCCCTGTATGCCATTGATGACAAAATGTAACCAGTTAAGTTATTATCTGTCGTTAAATTTCTTTTTCCAATTTGAAAGCTTCGATTAATGTCTTGGTGAACAAGTATCTTTCTACGTGTACATAGATCACATCTCGTCGCATCGTATGCCACTCACGTAGACATTGAAGTAATTGAAACTAGCCTCTTCTCTAATAAACGCTGGACCTGGGGATTCGCAATAGGAGAAACTTCAGCTGTTGTGTTTTCCAAATTTGCCTTTGGTTATTAAAATCACACGGAATATCCAGTGGGAAAAGAAAATATTAACGCGATATATTAAAATTTATCCAAAATCTGCCTACACTTATACACGAAAGTATTTATGCAATTAAATTTGTCAATTGTTCGATAACTGAGATATGCACGTTAAATTGAAATGTTTACAGCGAAATGACAGTTGTAGCAAGGAGAATATTTCATAATAACATCAGTGAAATTAGAAAATAATTCAACGATATATACAATAATTACGAAAGATTTAACGTACATATGGGTCGTGGTGGCGCTAGTGAGTTCTGTGTAAAATCTTAAGGCTGTAATAAGTAACGGAATTAATATTAAAACTTCCTATTTTTTAATGATATTATACCTTCGTAATTCACCAATATTACGTGTTCCTAATATTCTATCTACACTCATACACGGAAGTATTTATGCAATTAAATTTGTCAATTGTTCGATAATTGAGATGTGTTCGTTAAAGTGAAATATTTAACGCGAAATGGCAGTTGTAGTAAGAAGAATATTTCATATTTATATCAGTGAAATTAGAAAACAATTCAACGATATATACAATAATTACGAGAGATTTAAGGTACATATGGGCCGTGGTGGCGCTAGTGAGTTCTGTGTAAAATCTTAAGGCTGTAATAAGCAACAAAATTAATATTAAAGCTTCCTATTTTTGAAATAATATTATACCTCCACAATTCACCAATATTACGTGTTCCTAATATTCTAAACATCACACATATAATTAGCATTCTAATTTCATTAATATAATCTCGAAAACTCATTCTTGCTATGCACATCAATATTATTTCAAATATTCAAACTGACACATCGCTTTTTAAAAATAATTCACGTAAACGTTCGAATACTGTCACGTATGAGTGTGTGTCATCACTAGAAGTCACGTAAACGCGAACTCTAATACCCTAATGACTCAATTCAAGTCAATGTAATCTCTCCTCGTTCAAAGTAACAAGGTCACCAACAACGATCCATGGAAGGTCACAGAAAGAAGAAGAAGAAGAAATAGAGAAGGAAAGATTCATCGAGAAGCTCACTGTCAATGGTCATTTCTTCATTGCTACAAATTCCATCCATCATCGGACAATTGTCCCGATCAATCTCATGCTTTGACGTCATTAGCTATCATTGCTATTTGTTTATTATCGATCCGGTTTCGTGCGATATCTCGCTAAGTGACTCGAATAACATACGTCCTTTGCGTCACGCTCGTTGCTACCTAGGATGAAGTTCAAGGCTTTAATTTGACAAGATGTGACAAATAACGGTTAGACTGCTAAGGGTAAGAATGCTGAGCGCTGCCGGTTAGAAGATTGGTATTACATATTTATAAGGGACTCAGCATTGCCTGCTTAAAATATGTCCCGCCATTTTGCACCGACTCCAACTTTTCCTTTGCCGACCATTTTGCCGTGCCAGTGAAAAATGATCGCACTGTCAAACAGGCCGTCTACCAAGCCCGTCACCTGCGTCTCTTCTCATAATTCATTCTCTTTTATGCGAAAAATTATCGCTGTTCGTTGCTCCATTCCAATCCCGTGATTATTTTCTACACGAAGGACAACGAAATGGAATTTCGCGATGTTTCCTGCTGTCAAAATTTCGCAACCTGATTGGCACTCGACGAGATTCGATTACCTTCTTATTTACGCAGAGATTATGCTCGAGATTCTTAATTTCCAATTTTAATAGGAAATTAAACTCGCGATTAAGTATAGCATAAATATGTAAATGATTCCTTGACCTCTGCGAATGATATATTTCTCAAAACCGATAACACTCTCGTCCCTCGAATAATATCATCTTCGTTATTATCGATGTTTTTATTTCGACTTTCGACTCTTATTTTCCAGGAATTCTGCAATCTTCATATTCTTCCTCTTTGGGTCAATTACACCAGATTTGGATATTATATCTCTTTAATTATTTGCACGCTGCGAACTTGCGATGGTTATTTATGGCAAAGTGTCGAATAATGTAATTCGAAGACACGTTGTCATATATGGCAATTTCTCGATTCGAGATAAATTTGGAAGCTGTTCTCGTATCTCGAGCCACGTGCAGCGATTGTATTTATAAAATTTGGTAACTGCGTTGTTCATGGGAAACGAAGAGTGGTACGATAAATTAAGGAATTGCGTCAGTCTAGAGTTCTCAAAGCTTCGCGAATTTTCATCGCTCTTCATCGTTTCGGCTAAAAGGCTATATCGCTACTAAATTATTGTTACATACACGGGGTCTCGACTTCGGTAATCGTTTGTTCAGACGGTTTGGATATAATTCAGTTTAAACGTAAATTAATTGAAGTTAATGAGGTGCTGGAGATAGGAGGTACGTTGGAGTTCACGGCATATTCACGAGGTCCACTTATAAGGGGGATACCTTTTTGCCAGGAAGGCAACAGGTTGCACACCGAGAGCAGGCAGTGCGAACTTCGTAAACGTCGAGCACGATGATATAAGCTCTCAAACTGTCGCCACTTACCTATATAATATATAGAGCAAAGCTCGAAAAATTCACGTGCATTCTCAACCTATCGTGAAACGTGGAAAATACTTCAGAAGTCAGTCACGATTCTCGAGGATATTATAATTTCAAATATAAACTGAGGAATAAATCTTAACGAAAATTATTAAAAAAGGGTATCGATAATGGTAAGATGATTAGAGTCAACAGTATCAATTGTCTATTTACTGTCAAATTATTTGTTAATTAAGCAAATTGTTAATTTGCCGTTAGTTACATAGGAAATGCTGTTCAAATTATTAAAATGCATTTGTCTTTAGATGTAATAATAAAAACTCTAAAAGTACAATTTCATACTCCTACAGGCAGAATCCTATTTGAATGAAACGTTGCAGAATTGAACAGTACAGAAAATTGATACATAAATAATTTTCTTAGCTACTGAGATTTAAATTTAAGGGACGAAACTATAGATCGATAGCTGAAATGTTAATTATACAAATATTTATAAAATAATAATATAAAATATAATATAAAATATTTTCTTTTCATGCATTGATAATTAACTTTATTGGAAGCTTCTCTTTTCATCCCTATTTCCAAGTTTGCATTTTGGAAAATGATTTTTAAACTAAGATTTCATCTCTTAAACCTATTACAATGATTAAAAAGAACTCACGATGTCTCATTTGAATTAATTTATTACGAAAGAATGCAAGTATGGTTTAGGAATTTTTATTATTGTAAGTAAGGGAGAATATATTTTAATAATTATAACAATTTTTACATTTACTTTTAATTTTCATCATTTTACACAGATAATATATCTTCTTGAACAATTTAACTCGCGTGTTCACTTTTGCTCATCACTGTATTTACATGGTAGACGCTGCAGAGTCTATGTTTAATGAATATGTTTAATAAAGCCTGTGTTTATTTAAAAATATTGTTTATTTACCTCGTATAGTTATATCACAATTCCGATCGATGATTTTCTCTAGCAACAAATTGACCGTTGGAACGAGAAAATACGCATTTCATTTATATGTTAAATTTTTATTGTGAATCCGAGTAAACAAGTCTCTTGAAAACCGATAAGTGAATTCATAGTGACAAAGGAATTTTACGAGAGGGCGAGCGATAACAGGGATATGTGTCAGATAAGAAGCTAAAGAAACGCAGACACACGCGTGACAAGATTCCTTTTCTACAGTTGTATCTGAGAGCGAAGTGGACATACGCATAAGTGGCTAAAATTTATCGTGGATTAATTTTAAATACGATAAATAGGAGATAATATTCACTCGAATCACGCACGTAACAGATTGACGTAATGACCGTAGTCGATTCTGAAGCGAAATCTGACATTTAGTAAACAAAATGAAATTCCAATTGGTTAGCATCATCTAGATAAATATACGAATGAATCATAAAAAATTGAAATATGTTTATTACTAATTCGTATGAAATGTAATCGAGCTACGATATGCAAGTTTTATAAGCTTTTAGAGATACTAACGCATCGCGAACACGAAAGTACTGCTAACTGTACTACTGCGAAGGGATGTCGTGGGTATTAAAGAATGAAGGCACTATTTCGTGTTGATGCAAGCTTTATTACGCGAGGGGTGCTGGTACAGAGGACACGGTGTCTGTCTTCGAAAAGCTCTGTCCCGAAGCTCTAATCGCGAACGAACTGCTTTTTCCAGGGCCCAGCCCAAACGTTCGAGGTGGTCCGCGTGTCCGCGAGTCATGGAGTGCTGGTCGGAAAGACATAAACCAGGCGCCCATTGACTCGGGACCCTAGATGTCTCTAGGAGTGGAAACAACATCTAGGCTTTCCTTTTCCGCATCGACGGATGCGTTCCTACACTCCTTATAAGGTGTCAGTGAGTATCGCAGTCACTGACAAATCAAACTGGACAACTCAGAGACCCTGATTTCTTCGAATCTTCGTGGATTTGTTGCTGACACGAAGAGACGTTGCAAACTGTTTCTTTATCCGGAAGAGTGGCTAAATCAGTAGAAGATAAAGATAAACGAGGACAAATGTGAACAGGTTACCATTTGCATTCAGGTAAGGAACCGTTTACTCAATTATACTTCGCAATCTAATCATACCATAGGTTAAGACAATTAAATATTATACTTGGAAATACACGTGGATGCCAAATTAACGTGGAAGCAGAAAGTATATATTTTCAAAGATCGACCAGAATCGAATCAGAAGGAGAAATACGTACTGACCTAGCAGAAAACGCTTTAGACTCAGACTAGACGATGAACTCATAACGAAACAATCATTAGGCTCATCCGGATATATGGATACCGAAGTGTGGATGATGGCAGCAAAGGCCACGTTTCAAAATTGAAAATGGTATAGTAAATATTCTCGAAAAAGGAACACACCTTGGCACGCACGGTATGACAGAATTCGTGTGGACCTCAAAATTGAAACAGTAGCTGAAGAAATTACACGATCGAGTAATAAATATGAAACAAGGTTGAACGATCATTTGCACTTCAACTCAAAAGACTGCATAGATAGCGTCTCAAGAAATTCTTGCAACAATGGTAAGACGTCTTCTTCGAAGTTTTCTAATTGTGTGAACACTATTCTGGATAAATTATAAGGTTTAACACTAAGCACGACTTAAATCGACATTTACAAATTCCATATTCAACGTTATAACTTTGATTATTTATTTTCTCAATTTTTCATCTAATAATAATATATATACTATAACACAGTGTAATTAATTTTTCGATATTCTCCCTTTCACATTTTTCCTTTAAGTATCTTCTTATTTTATTCTGTCGTCTATAGATCATCTGTAGAAACATCTCTTTATTCCAAATTCGATCTTCTAAATGAAAATACCCTTGATATATATTTACGAATGTTCTTATTCGTCTATGAAGCACATCTTTAAAATTTTTCAATTACAGTGGGTATGAAGAAATGTCATTTTTCCCTAAATCTGTGTACTCGTACTCGCATAAAATTGAAACAGTGGAAGCAAATAAATCGGCAAGTATCGGGCCTCGTTAAAATTCATTAATCGCTCAAGGACGTTCGGGTATCGAACGTTTGCACGTGTCGTCCATTGTTCGCAATTATTTATCGTTTAATTCGTACGAATTGTCCCGATTATGCTTGATTAAATACAAATGAAGCGATGGCTGCACCGTAATGTCTGCCCGCGGCGTCCGTCGTGGTCAGTCAACCATTTTTCATTCGAACATGCTCGATTAGCAATTATACGATATTACCTAAATTATCGCCAGAGGAAATGCGACATTGTCCGATATATTTATGGAAATAATTTCTCAGCCCAAGTCTGGATATCGATCCCCGCGATCGATAAATATCGATTTTCTGAAAACTATTCGAAACAATGCTTTAGAAAATGGCAAGTAGGAAAAAGAGTTACGAGATTAGCGAGATGGTGAACATTTATAATTAAGTGTGGGCAAACGAAGAAGGAAATGCGTTGAAATAGTTCTGTCAACGCGTTGCAATTAATGTTACAATTAAATATCTCTCACCAACGTCTTATAATCTTAAATACCTGATCAGAAAATAGTCATTTCGTCCGAAGAACTTTTGGAGAACTTAAATATTGCCGTGTTTTTGGCAAAATTTCAGTAATTGAAACGAATCGAATTTTCAACAGATTCCACGAATTTTAGGGAATTTTTATTCATCTTTGTTTTACACTGAATTTACAAAAGGACGTTAAAAATAAAAAGTAATCCGAGATTTTATTTTAAAAGTTTGTTATCTTTCCTGTAAATATTAATAAATTTTAATAATTTTGCTTTAGTTTTGTAACATTGTTCATAAAAATTTATCTCATTCTGCAAGCATGCATTTTTAAAAATGCATTTTGTACAGCAATCTGTTTATCATTAAAGTATACATAAAGCAATATATTATGTATAAAATTCAACCAAGTAACACTGTACAGGAATAATTTAATACTTTTCTCTTCCTTCCTTATTTCTTTTTATTCCCCTCACAATTTTCGACCCTTTTCCTCTTTTACCCCTTATCTAGTAACCCCTAGACGTTATAAGTTAACCAGATCAGTACGACAATCTTTATTTCTATACTTTTGTGTAACATTTAATTATTTCTAAGTAAAAAAGGATACCGTTTTAACGGGTCGTCTACGAAACAGAACTATAAAATATCTCATTTATTCTACTGTAATTATATAGAGCGTGCAGACCTAAATTCCCGCAGAAGAAAAAAGTAACTAAGTGTCGTTAATAAATGAGTAACATAGTGTAAGATAATTCTGTCCACGATAAAGTTTTCCACAGTGGATTGCACATCTGTGCAATGTTATTAGCAATTAATCAACCAGCACTGGTCTCTACAGCAAATTGCAGATTACTACATGTGTATCTATCGCGATACAGCTTGTAAAGTAAATCCCTCGGGTTGTTGATGAGAAGTCAGATGCACTTCCATTAACGACTAATAAGTTATACACTTTTGTACACATTCGCAAGTATTAAAATTCCACCCCTCTAAACCTTTCATTACACGTATTTATCACTATACCCACCGTGACTATTTAAATGTCCATGTATCGTTATGATCATTCCATTTCACGATTTTCCTTACGATAAATTTTATGACATCTGTCTCGCTCCTCTTATTCCATTTTTTTTCTTTCTTGTAATTCATATGTGATAATGGTAAAAAAAATTATGTCATTTTATAGTATGCAAAACAGATATCGTAAAGATATTACAGTTACGAATTAAATTGGGGAAAAATGCATTTGTAATTAACGAGAAGATTTACATATATTCCAAATTGAAATGGTAAAATTTTGCATCTTTTAACGAATTTTTAAACTCCATTTTCTCTAAAATTATCGAGTAATTATTGCAAGGGAATTATTGTTGTTGAATTAATAATATGAAACACGTATGCAGGATATGGTAGGTAATAATTAAGCATAAAAATTACACGATAAACGTACTATAGACATTATATTTAATATAGTATACAAGACAAACTTTGAATTTATATGGATTAATATTGTTACTCTATATAATTATTAATAGACTATTATATATATAATTATTATACTATTATATTATATATATAATTATTAATAAAATTAATAGATGTCAAAATTGTGTATCTTTTCTTGTTTATCTATGCTTCAGGGCCACCCTGTATAAATCCTCCTTCATTTTGCTATCCTATCCCCAATCCATCGTATTAACCTCATGACAGTCTAGACTCACAGGACGATGACCGCAGTCACGCAAAATACCAGAATTGCAATTGAAACTACGAATATTGAACTCAATACGTAATAATTCATTATTATACTTTATAATAACAAAAATTGAGGAGAATACAGTTTATAGTAAATTGGAAGCT
>NW_016910197.1:91984-154688 GCF_001483705.2 Eufriesea mexicana
AGTACAAAAGTAATAATAATTAACATCATTTATGAAAATTGATTTAAAATTTAAGATGTATTTTTTATGATAAATTAATTATGTAATTGCATCGTACTAGATAACCGTTTAAAAAATCATACGATACAACATAAATATAAAAAATATGTGTACAGTACAGCACGTTTGCTGCATAATGCAATGAAAAGTTAATCGAGATGCTAATTAGTAATTAGTAATTGCAAATAATCACGTGTTCATCGGAAGAATCTGAAGTTAATATGCTTTTGGGATGAGTCTACGCTCTTGCATATATTTGTTGCGTCTGTCTCGCTTTGTCTCGTTGCTTCGTTCGCTTTCTTTGTCACGTGGTGTTCTATGACCGAGCTAATAAGAAGGGATCAGTTCTGCCAATAAGGGAACGCTTTACTCTACTTCTGCCATGACGTTAGAATGGTTGGGTTGGTGGGGATCGGTCCTACAAGTTTCTCAGATGACTTCTTTTCAGCCACGCATAGTGTATCTTCTGATAAATGACGCAGTAGAATTTCTTAGGATGTCACATATCGGAAGTGAACAGGATAGCTTTGCCTTAAAAGACGAACGGAGGAAAAAATTTCTAGAGCTCTTCAGCGTGTATCGACGATAATCATCCGGGACACGTTAATTCCGTGTGAAAAGAGGAAAGGGAAAGGGACAAGGCAGGTTTTGCAGCGCTAATTTGCGTAAATCGTGACATCGTACGCTCTGCTAACTACGTTGACCAGGAAACCACAGCCGACCGAGGAAGCCGAGATCTTTATGATAGCAATAAAGCCAACCTGGCTGGCTTCGAGTTACAAATGACTACTGGTAGCTGAAAACTATTGCCTCTGGTACGTGTTCCCCTACCACGAAGGCCCGTAACCCTGCGCCACCCTTGCGTCGTCGCCGGCAGAGCTACTGACCCCACGAGTCCCCGTGACTGGTTAGGTGCTTGAAATAGGACCTCTCGTAAATCCTTGTAACGCCTAACTAACTCCACTACCACGTAACGTCTCGGCTTTCTTTATGCCACAGCCATCGCGTCCGATGCAAGGATTACCGCGGTTAATAATTGTTATTAAGCAACTGCTGTTACCTATGTGCTTGCTTGGATCTCTGCGCTTCGTTTGGGAAGGCGAATGGAGAGGTAGGGGTGTAGAGTGGTTGCTTTTGAGGTTCTGCGAGTGATCTGAAGATTTTCAGCGTTTGCTTGATTTTATGGGTTCCGCGTTTTTCGAGGGTTTGATTACTCGCGGTGATAAATTGATATTTTCGATAACGGACCGCTGTTTTTCTTTGAATCTCGTTGATCTGGGGGTAACAGAGTTGCATTAGCGGATTGAGCAGTTGTGGAGATTCAGGCGAGTTCTTGTAATGATGATCTTGTAACGATGGCTTATAGGGAATTTTGCTAAGTTCTAGAGTACACTGGTTTCTGAGTTTCTAAATTTACGGATTTTTTAATTTCCCAATTCACGGTTCTCCAAATTTTCTAATTTCCTGATTTCTTAATTTCCTCATTTTTGATTTTTCGGATTTACCAATTTTTTAATTTTCCAATTCACTAGTTTTCGAGTTTTCGGTTTTACCAATTTACTAATTTTCGACTTTTGGGTTCACCAATTTTTCAATTTTCCAATTTACTAGTTTTAGATTTCTTGGATTTACTAATTTTTTAATTTTCCAATTTACTATTTTAGATTTTTTGGATTTACCAATTTTTTAATTCTCTAATTTACTAATTTTCGACTTTTGGGTTCACCAATTTTTCAATTTTTCAATTTTCCAATTTACTAGTTTTAGATTTCTTGGATTTACTAATTTTTTAATTTTCCAATTTACTATTTTAGATTTTTTGGATTTACCAATTTTTTAATTCTCTAATTTACTAATTTTCGACTTTCAGATTTACCAATTTTTAAATTTTACAGTTTACTAATTTTCTACTTTTCGGATATACCAATTTTTTAATTTTCTATTTCTTCTAAACCTTCGAAGTTATAAATTTTCTAATTTTCGATTTTTCGGATTATCCAATATTTTATTTTTCCGTATTTCTAGTATTTTTAAGTTCCAAGACATCGATGTCATTAAATACTATAAGAACCGGAAATACTTGCTGATTAAGACTACAATACAATATGAAAAGGTGTACAACATTTCTTAAGAAAGATATTCTATAGTTCATGCAGAAAATTCCTCAGAAAAATAGTAGACGTGTATGAAAACTTGATTTTAAACGGCTTGTTTGCTAACTTTGAACAGATTGGAACGAGTTTGAGGAAACTTGTGAAATGTTTATGAATAGTCCCTAAAAGGATTCATCAGTTTTCCTCTATACTCAAAATTGATACACGAAGTTTGGATCCCGTGACGAGTTTCAAAGCTAATTTATCGTAACAAAGCTGCGCCGTTGTTCTACGAGTAGCATTTATCATCGTACATCTTACGATAGATAATTAAAAACACCAACGTGGATATAATTGATCACACTACCAAACACACTCTCTTAATCATTCTCTATCATACATTATACTGCAAAATTATCACTGTAAATATTACTTGTATTACGTGTATCTACTTAATTATTTCACTATAAATAATATTTTACTCGTCTAATTGAACACAATGGACTATTTACGATTACATTCCTCTGAAAACATCTTACTTCCCAAATATTCATCAATTTCTAAATTTCTAAATTTAAAAAATACTATACAGTAAGTGCAATAAAAAATATAATTAAAGAAATATAATTTCTCTAGTACCTTGCACAGTCGGTATTTAAACACTGAAAAATTCAAATTAATACGAAAAGGGACAGAAATTGAGGTTGCATATGTACATTTGTATATACATAATCCAACGTATATGTTCTGATTTATATTTCATAGTATTAAATATTTATAACAGTGCTCGCGTCATGAAGATGTTAAAGAAAATAGAGACACCGTCGTTTCATTTTGAAAGCTACCATAATCTTTTTGCAAAATCCTCTGAACGTAAGCTCCTTTTTTCTCATAATCACGTTTCATCACATTATGATTACCATGGAACATACGCATGGACTAACTGAAAACCGTATTTCCATAAGAGAAATTATACGATCCTCCTATTTTTTCTCCTCTTGCGAAAAATTCTTTTCACTGGCAAATGAAATGTTCTTTAGTTGTCATTTGTTATTATTACAACGTCGCTATAATTTCAAATTAAACTTCATTACTACAACTCTTATCGATTACTACGATAATTCTTAATGCAATACAAATTTTTATTATAATCCAACATCGAAGATACAAGCATAATTAAATAACACGATGACAGGTTAATATTACCAGTGTAATAACAAGTATATTTCCAATATAAAAATTAGAATAATCGAAAAGGTAGAAAAATAAAAGAATGAATACGTCGAAGACAGGAACAATCGATCTGAATATTAACAAGAAATAATTCCTAACTCGTTGAAGTCTTCAAAATCCATTCTCAAGCTCGATGAGGCAAACAGAATACGAAGAAAATACAAATACTAAAAACACTAATACCGATAATAATCCAAAAGTCATCGTAGATAGATGGCACACTGTCAAACAAAGCGATAGAAACGAAATTGAAATGAAAATACAATTTTTCGACCAAGACTCTGTCAAGTCCTCGCTCCTAAAACAATAGCGTCCGGATAATAGAACATTCCCATAATCGAGGTTTCGATAATCGAGCTTCCGGTGAATGGACGTTCCCATAATCGACAAGTAAATATTACCAGTGTAATAGTGACAATTATATTTCCAATATAAAAATTAGAAAAATCGAGAAATACCCATAGAGGAATGAATACGTCGAAGACAGGAACAATCGATCTGAATATTAACAAGAAATAATTCCTAGCTCGTTGAAGTCTTCAAAATCCATTCTCAAGCTCGATGAGGCAAACAGAATACGAAGAAAATACAAATACTAAAAACACTAATACCGATAATAATCCAAAAGTCATCGTAGATAGATGAGTACCCATAAAAGAATGAATACGTCGAAGACAGGAACAATCGATCTGAATATTAACAAGAAATAATTCCTAACTCGTTGAAGTCTTCAAAATCCATTCTCAAGCTCGATGAGGCAAACAGAATACGAAGAAAATACAAATACTAAAAACACTAATACCGATAATAATCCAAAAGTCATCGTAGATAGATGGCACACTGTCAAACAAAGCGATAGAAACGAAATTGAAATGAAAATACAATTTTTCGACCAAGACTCTGTCAAGTCCTCGCTCCTAAAACAATAGCGTCCGGATAATAGAACATTCCCATAATCGAGGTTTCGATAATCGAGCTTCCGGTGAATGGACGTTCCGATAATCGTAGCCTGCATAGGGCTTCTGTTAATCTAAGTTCCACCATAGAGGGAAATTTCGCGTAGCATTTCCAAGGAAAACAAGCTCCCGACTATGAACCAGTTAGGATAAAGTGCGGAATATGACCTGGCCCGCAAAGGATTAATAAACACGAGCCGGAATTCGCAGTGTGTGGACTCTGGACACGATCAGAGGTTGGTACCCTCGTGCGCTAGCCGAGCAGGCTACGGCAGCTGGCCGTAGCGTTTGGGAGATAGTCGTTGGCCCGGTGAAAAGCGACGTGTCGCATATTAATCATGGTATTAACACTTGAACGTGGTGAAAAGCCTAAACCAGCGTAGTCGACAGCGCTGAAAGGCGTCACTCATCGTCTTCCGGGCTACCCGGCCTGGACCTCTTTGCATGTGTACATTCGCTGCCAGTGATAAGGGAAGAGAGATACAGAAGACTGGCAAAGGTGGCGGTTGAGCCCGGGGATGCCGGGAGTGAGACGTTAAATTGAAACGATGGGAAAATTAATTACCAGGGACGTTTCGTTCCACCAGCTCTTGCCGGACTGCCTTTCACTCTTAATTACTAACCACCCTTCCGGCCACCCGGCCAGAATCCCTGTCGCGTTTCCAGCTGATCGCTAACGGGTGGGAAAAATCAAAAATCAGCTCAACCAGGCGAAAGACATATGAAACGGTAGAGCGACCAGATATCACGGTCTGCTTAATTTTCAGTCTATCGATCGAAAAACACCACCGGGGGCGACGTCTGTTAAAAATCAAACGACGTTCCGACGAATTTCCCTGGTCGCGCGTTGTTAAATATTCATGGTTAAATTGTACCGGAAATTTCACTGACCCGAAATTTTACACTCGAGAATTTTTTAGCAGCAGGCACACGCGAGGAGAGAAGATACGGGGGTGTGCACGTGTATGGGGTGAAAAGGTGACGCGAAAAGCGCACGAAGCAGTGTCTTTACTTTTTAGGATATTAAAATATTCTCGAAATCATAGGTTTATGGCGTGAATAGACGAAATTGGATATTTTGGGATTAATTCTTAACCCTCTATGGGCCCCTGTAATTTTCAAGTTACATGCTAATGTATGGATATTTTATTAAATACTGCATTCAACGTTATCGTCTTGATCATTCCAGTTCGCGATTTTTCTTTCCATATATATATAATTATTTTTACAATACCACCCGTGGGTCCATTTTTAAAAATTCTAATTCTTTTTCATTTACCGGTTATTCGATCGTGATAGGTTAGGTCCTCTGTGGCCCCCTATGACCTTTTCTCCACAAGATAGCGTGGAAAATTATCTTGTCTATATATTGGTCATTATCTTGGCACAATAGTACAAACGTTGTTAATTCAAACTTTCAATACGAATTCGTTATAATAAAATTGTCAAAACTGCTGAATTTATCGGTTGATGTTTGTTGATTTCATGTTACATACAATTCTTATAGCGTAGAAAAATATATATTCGGTTCGTAGAGGGTTAAGCCATTTGCATCGTGACTCTACTTAAGGTGTCGTGTTCAGGCATCATCGAAGTTCAACTAACGACTGGTCTGTGTCATCGCGTGCAGTCGGTTGTATATGAAGTAAATGATTTCCGAATTGTGGAATCATGGAGCTTATTTAACATGGTAATTTTTTAAACAATTGATATACAATGTTACATTGTGAACATCGCATTTTAAAATATATATTCGGTTCGTAGAGGGTTAAGCCATTTGCATCGTGATTCTACTTAGGGTGTCGTGTTCAGGCATCATCGAAGTTCAACTAACGACTGGTCTGTGTCATCGCGTGCGGTCGGTTGTATATGAAGTAAATGATTTCCGAATTGTGGAATCATGGAGTTTATTTAACATGGTAATTTTTTAAACAATTGATATACAATGTTACATTGTGAACATCGCATTTTACCTTTTTTATAAAAAAGGGAAAATAATAAAAATTATTTTATAAATAAAATGAAACAAAAGTAAAACTTGTTAAGAATGAACGATAATGAACTAATGTAGGTGAGATGCTCACAAAAGGGATCAAACCTGATCTGTGGCATACGAAAAATATTCAATGATTGGTAATGAACCTACCTAAACTTATCTAGGTTTGAATGGCCATTTTGCTGAAATTTTCATTGAAAATACCGCGTTTAATTTAGTCACTCGTCTTCGTTATTTTTCTGCCAATTTTTCAATGTCTCTCGTTTTACACTACTTTTATTACTTTACTTTATATTACTATTTTTTAAGATTTTATTGCTTTTTCATTTGTCCGTGGTAGAATTAATGTTTAATACTGGAACCATGACAGAGTTATGAGCACAAAAGACACGAATGATTGACTGTAGGAAAAATTTTTTAAAATTGTAAATTTTGGTACTCTGAACGTAACTATCTTATCTTCCTTTAATATCTTCCTTTCTCCATTTTATAATCCCAGTTTTATCAAAAATAATTGGAGTTATCATGATTCCAAATTTCAGAGACTTCGGAATTTCAGTTTGTCGAGCTCTCGGAGTTTCAAATTTTTCAGTTTTCGGGATTTTTAATTTTCCAATTCCCGAGATATTAAATTTTGTCCAGCTGTGTGCTCGGTTCGGCTCGTCACTGCAGCTTGTTTTCTACCCTTGTACGTTCCGCCATGGAGGACACAATGGGCATTACGCGTTGTAACAGAATATGGTAATGTTGCTATTACTCCTGTGGCGCAGAAGAGAAAAAGAAAACTGAAGGGACGAACGAACGATCTGCGGGTATACAATCTCGATCGAATAGCGGGGTTACAAAGAGGCAGTTGGTTTGAAATACGATGCATAAGGGAAAAGAATTCGAGAGAAACGCGTGTACGTGGAATTGTTGCATGTTGTATAATAGCCGACGGAGATATTACGCGAATGTAAAATGTAAGTACGATACAACCTCTGTTGCCTGTTGTCGATGACATGATAGAGGGAATACAACGAAACCGTGACGAAAATTGTACGACAATAATTGTTTGTAAATTATATTATAAATTATACCTTATGTTATTATTTTGATAATGGTTACACAGATTTTTAAATATATATGTATTGGAATGAGTGGAACAAGTATGCATAGGATGCAAATATCTAATGAATTCAGGTTATTATGAAAAATAAGTAATGATTGAGGTGTTGTATGAATTGTTTATGTTAATGTAATGTATGAAAGAAGAATGAAAAGAAAGAGTGATTTGGAATATAGCAATTGCAATTGAGTATTAATAGAGAGAAGACGTGTGAACATGTGATAGTGATAAAATAATTATATTTCAACCCAATATTTGCGTTTGATAATCTTTGTAATTAAATAAATAATTGTTCTTATTGTTATTAAATTTCATCCACCACTAACAATTATATTTTAAATAATACAATTATATTATTATATAATTATAATATATAATAAAATTATAAATAATATCACTATTATCGCGTATTTTATTACACAAACGGATTAAAAAAAATTAAAAATTAGAAACCTTGGATAGTTGAGGTAGAGAAAATTATCTGATGTTTCACATAGAATTTTAAATACAGTAGTCGCGAAGATTCAGGAATTTTATCCCTGTAAAAAAATAATAATCCCTCAAATATAGTAATCGTGAAAATTATACGATTATAAATCAACAATATATAATAATTATATAACAATTATAAATCAAATTTGATTCTCCAGATAAAGGGTAATACCATACGATGCAGTTGACTCTTTGGTGCACCGCAATGCATGGTGGAACATTTTTAGTCCTACCTCGAAATATTGCAATAGCTGCACGCACAGAGGTTTATATTTCATCTTATTTACGTAGAGCAGGTGGTAGTACCTTCAATAAATATTATAAACATATTTGCTTGTGTTCGCAACATTCAATATGCCAGTACATGTTCATCAATTATTGCAAGCGGAATTATTGCGACAATCTTTTTCCTGGTTTCATGCTAAAAATCGCAAAAGTAACTTAATTTTTACAAAAATTAATTCTATACCAATTTCGTCTCATTTAAAATGAAATAAAATTCCCATGCAACGTGGGTCAATTTTATTATCTGAATCCTGTATCACAGAGAGTTAATAAAAATATTCTGGCAAAAATAGTAGGAATTTTTTCATCTTCAAAAGGAAAGAAAATTTGATTGACATATCATTTTATTGCAGTCATATTTCATCTAAACGGGTAAAATTCATAAAAAGAAAATATATAAACTATAATTAATTTCTCTCTATATTATTCAAAGAACGAATACATTATATGAGATTATACTGTGCGTAACATTCATTTGAAAATATCGCGATAATCTTGAGAAAGTTTGAAAATCATAGGGTATACTATGATGTTGTCGCGTTTGGTGCACAGTATTCCTACATATCCCCAATTATGTGATCGCAGCTACTTCATCTACCTCTGCAAAGAAGCGTACGCAACGCGGAACCATGAGAAAGAAACGGAGGTTTGTACAGAAGGGAGAAGAATATAAGGTTAACGACCCGGAATAACAAGAAACTTTATCCGTCGAAGAATTCTGATCCGAGATGAAAGAAAACGAGGAAAGTCACTGGCGAGGCACCCGATTGCATAAAGGTGACGATCGATTTGAAACAGAAGATTTCGAGGACAAAAGGTGCGAGTGGGACGAGAAATGGGGGAGGAGAGAGCAGGAAGGAAAACGAGGAAGCAGTGGTGGAATAAAAGATACAGAGGGCTGTAGGGTGAGAGTCGAACAGCGAAGGTGTCGCTGTGTCTAGTGAATCCTGGAACAAGAGGAAGGCGATGTAATAAAGCGAATCGTGAACGAAACACGCCCCGAAGGCAACAACTACCCCTAGAGTTACAATCTTCTTCGATTTCAAGGGGTAGACAGATCAAACTGCTTACGCAATACCCGTTGTATCCTTATAATAAGAACAAGTATGACCTTCCGGGTCCGAGCGAAGGTGAGCTACAATTTCTATATCGTTACCCGATCCTTGTCCTCTTGCACTCCTGCAAGAGGAACGAGCAAGAAATCGCTGAAATGACAAATGCATGCTCCTCGATTCTTCCTGTTTTATTTAAAAAAATAACATTTTTTAAGCTTTTTCATCATTATTATTGTAGAGATGCGATTGGTGATGGTGTATATATTTATTTAATAATAAATTAACAGTGTGTGAGTGATGTGTGTGAATCTATATCGATTCCCAGCTTAACACATTGAGCACCGGTCCCGCGATAATGCGGGTTTCTAAGTTTGTCACTCGACTCTCGCCCTCACGATGATGAGGATTTTCTTTTGCTCGCATGGATGTCTTACACATCGATTTGCGTTCACTTGTCATGTTTACGACAATCTGTATTTGTTATACTCCGAAAATAAAACGTATACGATGGTTCAGAGACAATCAAAGCAAGAATCACTCTCAAGCAGTGTATTCCTTAGTTAGTACCTCTTTCGTAGATTTACGTTTTTCGTTGAACAATATAACAAGTCTTATTATTCCGTAACTTTTTATCCATATAATATGAGCGAACGTTGAACAATATAACAAGTCTTATTATTCCGTAACCTTTTATCCATATAATATGAGCGAAGTTTTTAACCAGTATATTGCTGACCATCTATCAGATTATTCGATACATTCGGAAGATTCTGACATACGAGTCGAGGACAGTGATAGCGATTTGGGTCCAAGCAGAATATCAAGAGCTGTTCCATTACGATATTCGAGTGACTTCGATGATTCTAGTAATAGCGAAATGCCCACGGAATGACGAATATGCAATCAAAATATAGTATTTTAAGAAAATGTATAAGTTTCAAATATTTTCTTTAGCTACTCATGCATGATATCTCAGTTTCCAACAACTAAACACTCACAACTGAAACTGTCCATACCGAACTGTCTACCAAGAACTTCGTCCAACAAACTGTATCCCAATCACTCTTAACCTTCTTTATATTTCCTTCCAAATATGTACACGTTTTCCAAAAGCTTCCCCCAACATGATCAAATATGGTCGTGCTAAGGGCCTGACCCATCGGCCGAGATTTTTCCGATCGACATGGCCTATGAATCCTCGATGACTTTCTAAACTAAAACTACGTGTGCACAGGGTGGAAAACCTGCGATACTACACTATGTACTATAAACAAAGTTTTGATTTAATGCCACACCAGTTTTACAGGAATTACCCGAGGTGCCGTGATGAATTTTCTATTATGCGATACATATAATGTTGAAGTATTATCTGCAATAGACAGATGACATGTCAATTACAACGGGGGTCACCATTGAATTAACGATGATAATAATACAAATTTCTAAATATTAAATTATATTTATTTCTATTAATCTGGGTGCGCTGGTCACCGGTGACCCCCGTGGCACCATCGCCGAGTTGAATGCCGGTCATCGGTGCCCCCCATGGTGTCCCCTACAGGAACACTTCGACCATCGTGTCCCAACAGTGCCTAAAAATATCCCACAATATTATACACTCTCATATAACAATAACTATATATGTACTCCGATATAATATACGTACTCTGATACAACAGCTATACGCGAAAATGAAATTTACAGTATCACGTGAAAAATCGAATCGTCGAAATACATTATGAAAACTTTTCAAAGGTCGGTGCATATCGTGCGTATCGTCGACGAGAATCGACCATTTGTCGAATTCCACGAAACTCCGCGAGTTGAACAACAATTCCATGAATAAATACAGAGTGAATCAGTGTACACGAAGCATGGAATCAATTCGTAATCCGAAATATGAATTTATCGGATTGCTCATGAACGAAAATAAAACTGGAAATAAAAAACAGAAAATCAGAAAAAAAAGGGAAAAAAGAAAAATCAGAGGAAACAAAGGTGAGCACGTAGTGCAGCATGAAATCGAATAACAGTTCGTGAAGCTCGGCCGAAAAATTCGAAAGCCGTGGAGAGCTATCAGTTCCAAGAGCTTTAAACGTTTCTCACCACCCCGGGAAATCGAGAATCTGTTTGCGTGATTTCGGACGGTGTATTCCTGTTGTCAAAACAGAAAATGACACCGAATTTCCCGTGGAGCTATTCCGCTCGAACTCGCAGCGGTTTCGAAATGCAAGTAGGCAGAGGCAGCGTTTGTACCGCGTCTGACGCTGTTGTTTTAAGTATATGATACTATGAAATGCATTCGCGTCGATAGAGGGTGGGATGCGACGTAGTCAATTCGATTAAACGAGACTCTCGATGAGGATGGCGGATGGGCGAACGACCTGTTTCGTAACAGGCCAGTAATTGCGGTTGTTCATTGATATTGTGTCTTTACTTGCTGCACGTGTTGGTATATGGATGGCTGCATCCGAAATTCACGATGGTCGTCGCTTTCCAGGGTGACCAGTATTTTTCAGTTTCTATGAGAGGGATGTTACGATCAGCTTCGTTTCGTTAGAAAACGATGGAAATAGAAATTTTATCTCGGTATTGTATTTGTTAAGAATCAAGATTTATGGCAACGTCACCGTCTGTGTCTATTTGGTACATCAGGAATGACTATGGTGAGACAAGCGGGAGACATGCTTTTGTTTTTTGACGATCGACGTCTCCAGTCTGTAAGAGTGCATGGTCAAGAATACATTACTATCTCACTGCCAAATTATTCATTTTATTACCACATCCAACTTTCCACTGTAATATCCAACAGTATTTGTGTTTTGAAAGTGTGAGGAATGTTGAATGAGCAAAGTCCTTTTTCGAGTAAGTCGAGGAAAATTTTGGATTTTAGAAGAGAAATTTCGCGATCCATTGATAGGAATTACGCTTGGCAACGAAATTAAAGGCGAGGAAAATTTTGGATTTTAGAAGAGAAATTTCGCGATCCATTGATAGGAATTTCGCTTGGCAACGAAATTAATAAAAATTCGCGGAAATTTATATCACATTTGGAACAGAAAAAGATTTTTAATGGAGGAAATACTGTTTCGAGTAATTCGTGTATTTTGGATTTTAGAAGAGAAATTTCGCGATCCATTGATAGGAATTTCGCTTGGCAACGAAATTAATAAAAATTCGCGGAAATTTATATCACATTTGGAACAGAAAAAGATTTTTAATGGAGGAAATACTGTTTCGAGTAATTCGTGTATTTTGGATTTTAGAAGAGAAATTTCGCGATGCATTGATAGGAATTTCGCTTGGCAAGGAAATTAATAAAAATTCGCGGAAATTCATATCACATTTGGAATAGAAAAAGATTTTTAATGGAGGAAATACTGTTTCGAGTAATTCGTGTATTTTGGATTTTAGAAGAGAAATTTCGCGATCCATTGATAGGAATTACGCTTGGCAACGAAATTAATAAAAATTCGCGGAAATTCATATCACATTTGGAACAGGAAAAAATTTGTAGTGGAGGAAATACTTTTTCGAGTAATTTGTCTAATATGGATTTTAGAAGAGGAAATTCGCGATCTACTGATAACGAATTCCACTTGGCAAAGATAAAAATAAAAATTCGCGGAATTTATATCTTCTTTGGAGAAGTAAAAAATTTTGAATAGAGAAAATTCTTTTCCGAGTAATCCGTCTATTTTAGACTTCAAAAGAGGAATTTTGCGATCGACTGATGGGAATTCCGTTTGGCAACGAAATAAATAAAAATTTGCGAAAATTCATGCCTCATTTGGAACAGTAAAAGATGGAGGAATAATGGAGGAAATTCTAATTCGAGTAATTTGTCTATTTTAGATTTTAAAAGAGGAATTTCGCGATTGACTGATAGCGAATTCCGTTTGGCAACGAAATAAATAAAAATTCGCGAAAATTCATGCCTTATTTGGAACAGGATAAGATTTCTAATGGAAGAAATTCTTTTCCAAGTAATTCGTCTATTTTAAACCTTAAAAGAGGAATTTTGCAATTGACTGACAGCGAATTCCACTTCGCAACGATAAAAATAAAAATTCCGGGAATTTATATCTTCCTTGGAGCAGTAAAAAGTTTTGAATAGAGAAAATTCCTTTTCGAGCAATTCGTTCATTTTTCATTTTTGAATAGAAATCTCGTGATCCATAGTGAGTTCCACTTGGAAAGAACGAAAATAAAAATTTGCGAAAATTGATTTCGTTCATTAGAATAACGAAAATAATTTTTTTCCTTTTTCTATCTAAGGAGGAAGTGTCTCAGAAGGGTCGAGTAACGGAGTATTTACTCGATCGAATCAGTAATTATTCCCGATATTTCGCTGCTGGATATTGCATTATTAAGTATTACGGAAACGTAAGGTGAATGGAATCGACGTGCAGCGATTTTTATTCGTATCACGTACGACCCTGCGACCAATAAAAGTTTGTCGGCTTTCAACGATCACGCACGAGACCCCTTCGATACTCCTCGAGAAGTAAGAGACCTTTGAATAGAAATCGCGACTGATCGATAAGCGAGGCATCTAGATTAAATTTATGTTGTGAAGAAGCACCACCTATTCTCTGTATTTGCCTATTATCTCAACGAGACTTTTCATAATTCTTCGTACTCTCAGGCTTTAAAAAGCCTCGTATTTTCCGAATAATTTTCATTTCAATAGAACAACTCGATTCTAACGATTTTCTATGAGTACCTTCATACAAATTCTTAATGAAAAATTGATAGCATAACTGAACGCTTGTTCACTTTACAGTGATGATAATTATTCATGAAATAACACAACAATAATTACAGTATGCCATAAAATGATAGCACACTCTATAATTTTCAGTGTTTTTCGAGTAACTTTAGAACGGTATATATCGGTAAACAAAAATTATTTTTTATTATAAACAAATTTTATTTTACAGGGGAAAGCTGGTATTGTACAAAGCAATTGATAAAAATTTTTGGGAAACGATTATCTTTAGAATAGTTTCGTAAAGATAGCAAAAATCTATTCCTTTTATTTATTTATTTCATAAACCTAACATTGTAAATAGTGCAATATTATTGTTATCGAAATCTCAATGAGAATATTAATTATAACTCGATAGTCTAAATAACCAATTTTTATTTTGCAGTGACGATAATATAATTTTAACTTTCATTCATTGTGAATACCGAGTGAGACAGAAATGAGTGTCGAGTAAATATAGTGAATCCTAATATTTTCTGGTATTTATCAAGGTGTGACAATATACAATTATGCATATGTATTTCGGAATTCAATTGTTCACTACTGTCAAAAATTAATAAACAAAGTAATGATTTACAATTTTTCGTATATTCTTTATTTTGGTTATATTAATTTTAATATTTATTTTATTATATTAATTTTAATTTTAATATTTATTTTATTATATTAATTTAATATTTCGGAATATAAAGGAAATTCACAAACCATTACTTCATATCCTATCTCCTATCAATAAGTATATAATTTTCGAGTGCGATTATCACTGATTACTACATTTCGAATAACTTCAAACAACAAAGGAAAAAAATTGCAAATTTTTCTGATCAAAATTTTTAAATTAATTCCATTGTCGAGGGGGTAAGATTATCGAGATGTTGTAAAAATAATTCGTATCGATACGAGAAGAAAATTAGTATACAAATGCTCGAAGCAGGTATGAGCTACGAAACGTTATCGTTTTCCAGTTCACAGAATTTTGAGAAGCAAGTTAAAAGGGTTGAAATAACAATATTTCATAGGTTATTAAACCTATCTATCTACTGCTAAACAATTCTGGAAGAAAGAAGATATAAACAAGGATAGTGTGGTCAATAGATTATGTATCGTTATGGATGCAATTGGATTATTAATTAAGGGCATAAGCTGCTATGGGAGTGGTCCGTAGGCAGCAGAGCTCTTTCATCGAGTTTTAATACCCATGAAAAATAACTAGGAGAAAACATTCGTGTTTAAAAGGAATTGCCTGAAGAGAAACGTTGCAATCATGCTGAAGTTGTTAAGGATAGACTTAATTTTGCGAATCTTTAATTATTTCCAAGCCAGTTTCTAAGACGAGCCCGAGATAAATAAAATAGCATACTAAATAAGAAATTAAACTTCAGCAAATAAAATATTTTATTATATTTATTAATGATAAATTGAACAATTAAATGTATATCATATCTTCATCTTGAAATTCATTCGAAAATAAATTATTCACTCGAAAATAAATTATTTCCAAACAATAATAAATAAAATAAAATATTCTAAATTGTAGTACATATGTGATTAGTATTTCTGGAATAAAATACTATTCGAAGCACATATTAAAATTCTTTCATCACAAAATAAATATTTTATTTTCAGTAGTAAATTTTTCTGAAATATATTTTAATATATTTACTAATAATAAATTAACCAATTAAATATATATCATATCTTCAACTTGAAATTGATTCTTAACTTGAAAATAAGTTACAATAATTTGCAAATTATTTTCAAACAATAATAAATTAAATGAATAAAATATTCCAAATTGTGGTGATTAGTATTCTGGAATAAAATACTATTTGAATTACAGATTAAAATTCTTTTATCACAAAATAAATGTTTTATTTTCACTAGTCAAGAAATCAGATATTTTATTTTTAAAAATAGATGCATGATGAAAATTAAAATATTTATTAATTGTTTAGCATCTAGAATAGTATTTAAGCCAACTCTGATTCGATCCAGCCGATATCAATTTCAGTAAATAAAATATTTTAATATATTTAGTAATAATAAATAAAACAATTCGATATATATCATATCTTCAACTCGAAAATAAATTATTTCCAAACAATAATAAATTAAATAAAATATCCCAAATTTTGGTACATATGTGATTAGTATTTCAGGAATAAAATACTATTTGAAGCATATATTAAAATTCCTATATCACAAAATAAATATTTTATTTTCAGTAGTAAATTCTTCCAAAGAAATCAGATATTTTATTTTTAAAAATAGATGTATGATGAAAATTGAAATATTTATTTACTGTTTAGCATTTAGAATAGTATTTAAGCCAGCTCTGGTTCGATCCAGCCGATATCAATCTACGTAACTCTGCGTCTGTAATTGCAGATTCTCGGAAACTCTCCGTGGCCTAGCGAGAAAGGAAGGAAACCACGGGCCAGTTTTATTCATTTGAGGTAAATAAAATTCCATTCCCATGCTGATACGCTTATTTCATCTCTCCTTTCAACCCGTCTCCTCTGACAACATGCCTTATTCTTCCATTAAGGCAATAATTTACCGATCTCTAACGATCGGCAAATTGCATTTTTAGCTGCTAATTTGATATTTGTAAACTAACATAACCTGTATCAGTTGATACAGCTTAATGTAATTAGCATATAATTTATCGGTAATTATTGATCAATAATGTAACAACCAATAAGCAATGTTAAACTACTCACCAAATATTGAAGCGAAGGCACAATATTAATCTCTTATGCATCTGAAACGAAAGAAAAGGCACCAGGTTAATTACTGATTTTCATAAAATGATCGATAATTCGAGTAATTACCACATCCTTGTCTATTAATTCATTTGTTTCTCAAATATAATCCTTTACAGATAGTTAGGCAAGAGGAAAAATAAAAACTAAATTAAAACAGATATAAATGAATATAAACAGAAAATATAATAGAAATATAGAAATTAGAAATGTAATATAAAATATAAACAGAAAATTAATAATATAGGCAATAATGCAAAGAACAAAATGTATCGAAAATTATAAAAATTTTTTCATTTTGGATTATTAACAATTTCGTTCTTTATGTACATTATAATTACACACATTCGATCTAACCCCTCGATTCTTCGCTATTTTATAAAAAATTGTTTCATTTTGTCATAATTCTCAATCAATGTTCCAACTTTTCATTTAAGACGATACAGCTTTCTACATATTCAACAACATAAAACCGCTTTTGCATAGTACTTAGACATTAACAGAATGATTATTAATGTTAACGACACTTATCCTACCCTAGATCTATTCAGTCAATCTCTTCACTCTATAAAACAGCTATTACATTGCATTTATCTGTATAAAAATTTTTGTTTTCTTATACTTATGCAAATCTCGTCTGTTTGTATATTTGTATATTTTTATTTTTATTTTTATTTTTATTTGTTACCATTAATTACACCTCATACCTCATAATACCACTGTTACCATTATACATCACTGTAATAATTTTCTTGTAATTTTTCTAATAGGTTAATCCCGTATAAATAAATAAATAAATAAATAAATAAATAAATAATCCTAGAAAATGTAATGGAAAATAAATGATAAAATCGGTTGCGTTGAATTTTCGACTCTACTTTCATAGTTACCGAACAAATGCAACCCTACGATTTCTGGTTGCCATCGAATAACACCCTAAAAAATGACCAAAGAGTTTAATTTCGTTTTTAGTTCGAAGGTCGGGTATAAATTCGCAGCACTATCTCGTCGAAATGCAAGTAGTTCTGATGGATGTTTCATCAGGATCAAATGCCCTTTGCGGGTAAACATGATAAATTTTGATCCCGATATCCATAATGCCTGTCTTGATATTGCGTTGTTGATTCAATCGCATATGTGCGCGTGAAAACGATATTTCACAGCCAGTTTGATGAGCTCCCCGCATTAAGCCGGGGGTAAGTAATTATCGACTGAGCAATGACCAGAATGGCCGAGCTGGGCCACTCCCTTCTGGGGTGTCCCAGTGCGTGTCACCGCATTAACCACCCCTATACGGACATCGTTTTCATCAAAGTTCAAATGCTAGATATCCCCGATATGTCATTCTAACCTCTGCACGAGTTAATTAACAAGAAATGGGTAACGACGGTGCATCGAAAGTCGCTTTATTTTTTATTTCAGGATCATGTTCACCCTCGTAAGGTGTAATCGATAATACGTGAACAGGCCGTAAAGAAACATCGATCGATAGCTGTCGAGCTTGCGTCGAAGGCGAATTCATGGACTACGCGATTAAGACCACCAAAGCGAAAATTAATCGTGCATTACCGATTATGCGTGCAATTCGGAAAGCGCAGCACGACGATTTACGAATTAAGCAGAGGAACTTCGAGATCCGAGAATTCGAAATTGTCACTAGATCGTAAATTTAACAATTTCATCAAATTCTGTGTTTTATTTACCGAAATTAATTTCTTATTCGAAGTACTATTTTATCCAATTCGCGTGGAATTTATTATTTTAAATATTATCTGATTGTTTTCACTATGCTTTCGCAATGCTGCTAAATGCTTTCGCCATAAATATTGCACTGTTCAGAGTACACGTTAAATTACAAACATCTGTTTTAAGAAAACATAACTTCGATCGTTTAATTAACACTAAAATTGTCAAAGAAGTTAAAATAAATTATTTTGCAATATTTTTGCAGTTGCAGAAAATATGCAGATTTCGGCAACGTCGATATAGGATCAGGATTGTTAAGTGCTTCTTTGTCATTCGCTGTGCCGCTTTAATTAAAATTGATAATGTACATTATATTTAGGTACACGATGCAGGTACTGGTACTAATTACTGTAAAATTCGTTATCGTCCGATCAGGCCTGAAAATTGAGATACATGCCCGATCGGTCGGGAAACCTCGGTGTAATGCATGTTTTATTTGTCGGAAACGCGTGTTCGATTTTCGATAGTAGACGAATTGTTGAGAATGGAACCAGGGAAATGGCAATCTCAAGCTATTCCGGGAGGAATATCGTTCCCATGTTCACGTGCAGCGTCTTCTTCCTTCGATTCACCGCTTCGATATCAAACTATCACGAGTCTAGGAAGAGCGAACTGCAGTTTACATGCCAAGTGCAGCAAGCGCACACTCTTCGACTAATGAGAAACTATTGCAGAACGTGATTGCAAACTTTCCTCCCGTCTTTCCCTGGAGAATCATTTAAACTGCCGTATTCTTTTCCTTCAGATCCTAGGGATCCGTCGTTCGCTTGTTTCTTTTCCCTTTATACCAGAACGAATTCATTAAAGTGTTACGAAGCGATACAGAAGACACAAATCGAGTTCTAAGTCCTGCAGAAACGCAAATGTTTCCATTTAAATGGTACACGGGAAGTATAATCACATTTAAATATAAGTAATATATATATTAATTATTATTCATTATTATTAAGTATAAGTAATATACAGTTATTAATTATATTTAAGAATAAATAAATATATAGTTATAATTACACACAAGTACAATTAATATTTGATTTTTTAATATTTTATTAGATAATTTAATTATCTAAATATATGTCGCTTTTTCTAAGCCTATACTTTATATTTGAATGCCAGCACATTACTGCAGTTTCTTTATTGTTAATTTATTATTTAAGAAAACTGAAAATTTAAATAAATGTAATGAAATTATTTATCTAAATCCTTTTAGTCAAATATGAATTTATAATACGCTTATTGCGTAATTACAATTTTCTCTTTTAAAAATTAATTAAAATTTATTAATTACATCAATTATTAAATTAATAAAGTGTATCTAACTCTAGACCCTAGAGAGAGATGCACTTCTTTCTTAATACCTTCTTATTATACTTCTATGGATTATTCGA
Source organism: Eufriesea mexicana (assembly GCF_001483705.2). Classification (NCBI taxonomy): domain Eukaryota; kingdom Metazoa; phylum Arthropoda; class Insecta; order Hymenoptera; family Apidae; genus Eufriesea; species Eufriesea mexicana. Next base: position 111,912 of record NW_016910197.1, read on the forward strand.
AGTATGTGTTCTTCTGTAATAATATATATTTAATAATAGTAATATTAATAAAATTATTGATGTCATTTAATATTATTAAGTAATTTCCGTAAATTTATTACCGAGTTTTTCGATATATGATGTATGTATGTACACTACCTACACTTCAATAATATTCATCAGTATTTATTGTAAGTGAACTATATACTATATATTTACGTACAATATAATGAACCTTGTCGAGGCCCTAGGACCGTACGTCCCAAGTTAAATGGGGGACTCTTTTATGTTCTTACTGCCAGCATCCCTGGTAATCACCATGGCTCCACTGAAGAGATAAGCGCCGGTCACTGATGACCACCATGACAGTCAACGTGTTAACAGTCAACGGCACTCTGCCGTGCAACGAACTTCCAGAAACACTTCATACGATGCATATATGCACTTTTTTAATTCGCATTTGGTATTATATTCACATAAGATATTAGAATAGGAACACGCGAAACTTCGTTACCCTAGTAACGTAACAAGAAAATCTATTTTTTAATTCCTTAATCGTTAATAGTTAACTGTGGCACCCCCTTTTGAGAGCGCACACCTACATATGTCGCGAAAATCGAGCGACGATGAGTATACTCGTCGATCACAGAGTAAGTGTCGCTGTTAAAATATTGGATCAAAAAGATGAGTTTATTTTATAAAATTGACAATTTTATTACTAATATTTACTTATTTGGTTAACATCTATTCTCTTATTGGTTAGCTTTTATGGATATCTATGAATTTTAGAGACTGTCAAAAAATAGCTAGGTAACTTCGGGCCAGCAGCCATCAATGGGCTCAGCGCCTGGTCAGCGTCACGCATTTGTCCCGTGGCGGACCACCCCTGAAGGAACCCTATCATAAATCAGCTTTCCGACTTTTGCTTTTGCCCCTTTTACGCTGACATCTGAAAAACGTTATCATCGCGCATAAATAAATTCGTTATGCGAACTGATAAGCTGTTTCAGCCGGTGCATACGGGGACGCATGAGTTCGTCTCAAATTATTCATATTTTTTATTTGTTTGTTTTATTCCGGCCTGGCCTCAAAATATTCTTAACATCTTGAAATTTGAGAATATGTTATATTTTTCACAAAAATTACAATTTAAATAGCCAATGGTCGCTACTTTTGACGCATGACGAGTATACTCGTCGTGACACGAAATCCTGCCACTTCTCCGTGACGAGTATACTCGTCGATCACTGCTAACTGGTTAAATCATCGATTGAGTCGAAGAAACCTGAAATGAAGAAAACGCGTCCGCGTAAATGGGCCTTACAACCCCACGAAACTCCGAACGTGAGAGTTGCAGTGTTCGAGACGCAACAAACATTCTAATTATATTGCACCGAATGTCCAAATACTCCCGTATAATCTATGGAACGCAAGAGATCATCTAAAGGGCCGATTATTAAATTATGACCAATTGCACCAAATTATATTACACTGTCTGTTGCTTCAGAAAGAGGCTGGTTAATTAAATCCACAAGTTTCGCATTATTAACGATTTCAATTAGCGTAATTCTCGGGTATGCTTGAACGGGGAACAATGGGAAACACTCTGAACAACTTTACTCGTACAACTTCTAACGTGTTTGATTCGCTGTATTGCATTCGAAAAATTCCATCTTCGAGCTTCCTCCATTTTTCGACGAATTAGGTTAGTAATTATCAGATAATTATTGCACAATTCTTCCAGTCGTTTATAAAATTGTTCGTGCATCTCAATGCTTATGTTGCACATGTTGCTCATTTACGAGACTGTGCCGTGTTAGACCTTGGCTCGATTCATAGCATTAATCGACTTTCCATTAACGTATACAGGGTGACGGAATAACTTTGATCGCTTTGATTTCTGTTATTTTTAGAAGTACGGAAAACTTTGTCGAAACGAAAGTTGTATGGTTTAAAGGGGACCATAACATTACGGTGATAATTTTTTTATAAATACAGGTTTATTTTCAGTTTTTGGGGACTTCATGGTCGCCACTTCGAGCATCTCCTACGTGTCGTTGAGGTTGTTATAAAATAAATATATTCAGTCTTTCTTAGTTTTTAAAGCTTTATTAAATTATCTCTTTCCCAGGGCTTTATACTACTGGTGACAGTTTACACAAAGGAGTGAAACACAGGCGTACCCTCTTTACCTCACAAAGGTGAAAAGCAGATTTTTAAATACAGAGAGATAAATCAACGAAATTTTATTTTCCGCAAATGGAAAAATTTCTTAATCATGTGGTGACTTTGAAAAGTCTAGAGCATTCAATAGTCAGACACAAATCGCGCAGGGGTACGAATTGCAGGTCATGGTTCGATCCTAGGTGTACCCCCTGCAAAGACAGAAGACGATCGGGTGCTCAGATATAGAAAGCGAGTTCCCGATCATTATAGCAGTCAGTTTTCTCAAAAACACTTCTGTCTAATAGCGAAAATTACTTTTTCCCGTTAATTTTAATTTTTCCTGTATTTACGAAAATATCCCAAAAACAGTAATTTTTCCATTATTCTAAATATTCTAAATCCATCGTATTCTGCTAACTTTCTCCTACAAGATCAAGATTGTTCACAATTTCTTTTAAATCTGATAATTCAGATGATGTTCTGTCATTTCGTCTCATTCTCGACATTCATTTCGATAACAAAAAAATTTAATAACAATATATAATAATATTTTAATATTAATTTTTAATAACAATCATTTTTTTTCCACTTTTAATTGTTCAAACTATTAGGGACTACATAACAACATGTTGTCATAATTTCGTGGCATTATTTATTATTATATAATCCTGTTCTAATTAATTTTATTTTTTCTATGTGACTTGGTGTACAGTGTTGTACCTTTTATTGTCTGCTGCATATATCTTTTCTTATTTGATGTGTGCATATTTTATATCACTTTACTGAAAAGGGTTTTGCCGATAATAGATCACAGATTGTTGGTGTTTCCAACTCGAGACGTTCTTCCGACTATTACGCTCAGACGTAAAATCGGAACCCAGGAATCGGATGATTTCTGTATAGAGGCCATGTCCGACCTGTTTTGCCGATTTCGTTGGTAACCTTGTTAAAGTGTGAGAGAAGAGAAGTCCTTTCTCCCCCGTGACTCGCAATCAGTCGACTCTCATCGGCGTTCAGAGCTTCCTCTCGAATTACCACCGAGAACGACCGAGACTGACAGAGTCGATAGACCTACCCTCGATTCGCCTTCTGCGAAGGAAAGAAACGTCTGGGTAGGAAAGCAAACCGAGTAGCATGATTTCCCGAAATGTCTATCCTCCACGAGAGACAGATTCGACAGTCGATCACTGCTAACTGGTTAAATCATCGATTGAGTCGAAGAAACCTGAAATGAAGAAAACGCGTCCGCGTAAATGGGCCTTACAACCCCACGAAACTCCGAACGTGAGAGTTGCAGTGTTCGAGACGCAACAAACATTCTAATTATATTGCACCGAATGTCCAAATACTCCCGTATAATCTATGGAACGCAAGAGATCATCTAAAGGGCCGATTATTAAATTATGACCAATTGCACCAAATTATATTACACTGTCTGTTGCTTCAGAAAGAGGCTGGTTAATTAAATCCACAAGTTTCGCATTATTAACGATTTCAATTAGCGTAATTCTCGGGTATGCTTGAACGGGGAACAATGGGAAACACTCTGAACAACTTTACTCGTACAACTTCTAACGTGTTTGATTCGCTGTATTGCATTCGAAAAATTCCATCTTCGAGCTTCCTCCATTTTTCGACGAATTAGGTTAGTAATTATCAGATAATTATTGCACAATTCTTCCAGTCGTTTATAAAATTGTTCGTGCATCTCAATGCTTATGTTGCACATGTTGCTCATTTACGAGACTGTGCCGTGTTAGACCTTGGCTCGATTCATAGCATTAATCGACTTTCCATTAACGTATACAGGGTGACGGAATAACTTTGATCGCTTTGATTTCTGTTATTTTTAGAAGTACGGAAAACTTTGTCGAAACGAAAGTTGTATGGTTTAAAGGGGACCATAACATTACGGTGATAATTTTTTTATAAATACAGGTTTATTTTCAGTTTTTGGGGACTTCATGGTCGCCACTTCGAGCATCTCCTACGTGTCGTTGAGGTTGTTATAAAATAAATATATTCAGTCTTTCTTAGTTTTTAAAGCTTTATTAAATTATCTCTTTCCCAGGGCTTTATACTACTGGTGACAGTTTACACAAAGGAGTGAAACACAGGCGTACCCTCTTTACCTCACAAAGGTGAAAAGCAGATTTTTAAATACAGAGAGATAAATCAACGAAATTTTATTTTCCGCAAATGGAAAAATTTCTTAATCATGTGGTGACTTTGAAAAGTCTAGAGCATTCAATAGTCAGACACAAATCGCGCAGGGGTACGAATTGCAGGTCATGGTTCGATCCTAGGTGTACCCCCTGCAAAGACAGAAGACGATCGGGTGCTCAGATATAGAAAGCGAGTTCCCGATCATTATAGCAGTCAGTTTTCTCAAAAACACTTCTGTCTAATAGCGAAAATTACTTTTTCCCGTTAATTTTAATTTTTCCTGTATTTACGAAAATATCCCAAAAACAGTAATTTTTCCATTATTCTAAATATTCTAAATCCATCGTATTCTGCTAACTTTCTCCTACAAGATCAAGATTGTTCACAATTTCTTTTAAATCTGATAATTCAGATGATGTTCTGTCATTTCGTCTCATTCTCGACATTCATTTCGATAACAAAAAAATTTAATAACAATATATAATAATATTTTAATATTAATTTTTAATAACAATCATTTTTTTTCCACTTTTAATTGTTCAAACTATTAGGGACTACATAACAACATGTTGTCATAATTTCGTGGCATTATTTATTATTATATAATCCTGTTCTAATTAATTTTATTTTTTCTATGTGACTTGGTGTACAGTGTTGTACCTTTTATTGTCTGCTGCATATATCTTTTCTTATTTGATGTGTGCATATTTTATATCACTTTACTGAAAAGGGTTTTGCCGATAATAGATCACAGATTGTTGGTGTTTCCAACTCGAGACGTTCTTCCGACTATTACGCTCAGACGTAAAATCGGAACCCAGGAATCGGATGATTTCTGTATAGAGGCCATGTCCGACCTGTTTTGCCGATTTCGTTGGTAACCTTGTTAAAGTGTGAGAGAAGAGAAGTCCTTTCTCCCCCGTGACTCGCAATCAGTCGACTCTCATCGGCGTTCAGAGCTTCCTCTCGAATTACCACCGAGAACGACCGAGACTGACAGAGTCGATAGACCTACCCTCGATTCGCCTTCTGCGAAGGAAAGAAACGTCTGGGTAGGAAAGCAAACCGAGTAGCATGATTTCCCGAAATGTCTATCCTCCACGAGAGACAGATTCGACGACGTTTCTTATATCGTTAATAACCTTCGTACGACGAAAAATCGAATGAAAATTTAGTGATTCGTTAATTTCGAATGAGTCGAAATTAATCTCGACTGATTAAATTTCAATTAGTGGAGCAAGTTATGAATTGCTTAAGCTGTGTTATTCTTTAAAAGATTTCACTTGGGAAAGCAGATTCCACTGTTTAATATTTTATATTATAGTCATCGTCAGATTTATTTTTACACTATTTTAGCAAGTTGCATGTGCATCTTATGGAAAATGTCTCTTTCGAAATGGACTAATGTTCAAATTCAGACAGTCATACTGAAGTTCAAAATTAATAACGCGAATAAAATTCGTGTGGAATGCCATAATTTTGATTAGGATTTTAATATTAGAGTCTTTTTTAAGCAAACAATAATATCATTGATAATTACGTAGGTTAGAGTACACCTCATGAGGATGATTTTATTATAGATTGTAGAAATCAGTATTTTAAATGACAAGCGTTGGCCTAATTGGATTCAATTTTTGAGATGATCGTGACAAAAAGTTTATATCACTATTTTACTATATTACATGGTATATTTGGAACCTTGGAAAAATTAAAGAAAGATAGATTTTCGATAACATTCAAAGTGTATTTTCTCACAGTAGTATGAGCATATATCAAACACAAATATACACAGATATACGTTACTATTATATAGAATAATTGGTATACTATAATTCCCAATTATTCTCGAGTCATCATATGGGTGTCATAAATCTTGTCAAAATTGAAGAAAGGTAGATTGTCGATAACATTTAAAGTGTCTTTACTCACAGTAGTATGAGCATATATCAAACACAAATATACATAGATATACGTCACTATTAAATATAGCAACAGGTATACAATAATTCCCAATTATTTCCAAGCCACCATACGGGTGCCATAAAAATTGGCAAAATTGAAGAAAGGTAGATTTTCGATAAGATTTAAAGTGTCCTTTATCACAGTAGTTTGAGCATATATCGAACGTAAATATACAAAAATATACGTCACTATTGTATACAGCAACAGGTATACAATAATTCCAAATTATTTCCAAGCCACCATACGGGTGCCATAAAAATTGTCAAAATTAAAGAAAGGTAGATTTTCGATAACATTCAAAGTATATTTTCTCACAGTAGTTTGAGCATATATCGAACGTAAATATACAAAAATATACGTCACTATTATATACAACAACAGGTATACAATAATTCCAAATTATTTCCGAGCCACCATACGGGTGCCATAAAAGTTGGCAAAATTGAAGAAAGGTAGATTTTCGATAACATTTAAAGTGTCTTTTCTCACAGTAGTATGGGTGTACATCGAACACAAATATACATAAATATGCGTCACTATTATATACAGCAACAGGTATACAATAATTCCAAATTATTTCCAAGCCACCGTACAGATGCCATAAAAATTGTCAAAATTGAAGAAAGGTAGATTTTCGATAACATTCGTAGTGTCACTTCTCACAGTAGTATGAGCATATATCGAACACAAATATACACAGATATACGTCACGATTAAATACAGCAACAGGTATACAATAATTCGCAATTATTCCCCAGTTCCTATACCTAAAATCACTATACGAGCAACGAAGTATCAACAATTATGAAAGCTGTCCTGAATGAGCGAAATTGACGAATGAGCAAAAGCAGCACCCCTACTGCGAGTTCGGAAACAAATTGGCAGCGGGGGGAGGGTACGTTTCACCCTCTTGGCTGAGAATCTCTTAATTCGAAATATTTCTCGATTAGACTTGAAACCGTAAATCATAACATCGGCATACGAGCTATCCAAAAAATTTCCTTTGTATCGCGTGGGAGATTCGCGATATTAGTTCTCGTTGGTAGACGCAACAAACGCGTGGCCTTGGCGGAGGGGTTTGAGGGTGTGGTGTCTCGCTTTCCTTTATTATTTTCTTTCATGGTTCTGCCCGGGCGAGGGAAGAAAGAAACCGCGTTCCCTCGAAGACAAAGGCCAGGGAGGAAAGCTGAAGCCGGCGAGAGGAAGACATAGCGAAGAGGGTTGTCACTCTGCGTGGAGGGCAGAAGAGGAGCCAAGTATTACGAAAGTATTTTCCTAACCGACTGGCAAAGCCCCGGAGACATTTATTCCGCGAAAAATGGAGTAAAATAAACGTAATGTAAAAAGCAAACTAGCTTCGGTACCAAAGAAGGCATTGGTCTACCTTCGGCCTGTCGAGTTTTCTTCTAGGACTTCCCCGAGCTGGCTGCGAGCAGAGAGGGAGAAGATGTGACACGGGAGAGCAAAGAGACGAAAAATTGAAGGAGAACGAAAGGGGATCGGCGTGTAAAAGGTCGATGATGGAGAAACCTTCAACAAGCTGTTCTATCTTTGCAACGCCTGTTCTTTGCCTGGAGGGATTCCTCTTTCTTCAGCGTCCTCTTCTTCATACTTCTTTCAATATGTTCTTTTATCGAATCTCTCTCTGTCCCCTATCGCCGTGTCATCTTCCATTGGGACCTCGTTGCGCCTTTTAAAGCTCTACTTTTCAACTTGACATCTTTAATTCCTTTTTTTGACATAATCGTCTTAGACCTGGTCACAAGGAACCCAGAGGTGCCCCGGAATTTCCTTTTCCTCCAACGACTGCCTTTAATGACCACGTCTGTGAAAAGATTCTTAGCTTATCATCGCAACGTGTGTCGATGGCTCGATGGCTCGGTGTCTTTACAGCTCGAAGCTGCGGAGTCAACGTGTTTGGCAGATTAAATGACAGCTTGGAGTCCGGAGACGTTGGAAAATAAAAGAAAAATTGCTATTCCCTTTCCTTTTCTTAATTATTCCTAAGCCCTTCTACTGCTATTATTCACGTACCATGAACGAACATACGAAATTCTCCAACCACGCGAATAAATTTAACCTCGAAATTCATTAAAAATCGTCACCACGAAGTTCCATTTGAATATTAAATAATTAATATAAAATAACAAAATTTTAATTCAAGACGGAATAATTAATTTAATAACCATGTTGTCTTTTTAATTTCAATGAAATTTGCGAAATCTACGAGGACGAAGCACACGCTATACATTATGCAGTTGAGAGTACCTATTCGCAGTGGAAGAACGGTGTGCCATAAAACGGAAGCTCGGAAGTAACGTCTACAACGTGGCAAATACATCCAAACATCGACTGCTAGTTAAAGATTAACTAATTCAGTTTAAACTCCGTTGAAATACGGCGAGACAGTGGCGCGGGGAAAGAGGGTTGCACGATTATTGGTTGCCGAGTTCGCGAGAGTGAAACGAAGCTTCTCGGAGCGAAGGCTCGATCCGGAAAACGACGGGAAGGAAAGGAAGATATTTACCAGCGTCTCCTCTTACAACCTCGACAAACTTCAATTCCCCTTTTCCGCGTCTTCGCAACCCCTTATACGTATTTGCAATCGGTTACTCGATGCTTAACCCGATGAGAGAGAACTACGGAGAAAAGGCCGACGGAGGGCTAGATGGCGCACGGGGGTGCGGGATAGGATGGGGTGTTAGGCTACCGTGTCGTAATTTAAGGTGAGCTGAACGCTTCGCGAATGAGAGGGACGGGCGCGGGGAGGGCGAATATTTTCTCTGCAAATTTCTATCCTGGAATCAGTAATATGAGGCCGGATTAGAAGTTATCAACCCCTTGCTGGTGGATCGAAATTCGCTGTTTCCTGTTTAATCCCGCTACTACGCCGAATTGATGGATTCGTCGCGACGATTCACGATTCATTGTAATGGACTTAAGAATAAATCTCCTCTCCAGATTCGTCGTCGCGGAGGAAAGTGAAATCTGATTAAACGTCGCGTTTCCAGATCTAAATCGCTCGGAGGATCGGATCGACGAAAAACGATCTTGATCGTTTCGGGACCCAGATAAAAATGAAAACCGAGATACCGAATATTATTTTGTAAAATTTACACGCTTTGTATGGACACGTGGTATGTTCGATCTCAATCCGTGGTACGTCGGACGTTTAATTATGCGAATAGAATTATCGCTATTATTCTTGGGTTCCCTGTCATCTCCTGCGAATTATGAGAAATTCTCTACGATATTTGTAAAGTTTGCTAAAGAATTTTAGCCACAAATAAATAAATAAAATTAATATTCTCGGGTGAGTCACGCAAAGTTTAAAAATTATTAAATATAATTTTTTAACTTCATAATAATTTTATGTTATACGATCCATAATACTATATTATATTATACTATATAGTAATTCAACCCCTTCAAGGAGTTTGGCACACGTGTGTACGTTTAGATTTGTTTAAATTACGATTATTATAAATGAATAGAAAATTAGAGTCAGTTGAAAAATGAATTATCATAGAATTCCTCAATAATAAAAATGAAACTTCGTCGAGTATCACTGCTAATAGTAGTTTATTCTACTTTATAATCACTACTCTGAAATCTACTTTATAAGCTGCTTTATAACCATATAATAATTTTATATTATACAATATAATATACTATATAATATACTATTATAATATATTATATTAGATTATTCTATATAATAATTTAACCCCTTCAGGGAGTTTGGCACACGTGTGTACGTTCAGATTTGTTTAAATTACGATTATCATAAATAAATAGAAAATTAGAATCAGTTGGAAAATTGATTATTATAGAATCCCTCAATAATAAAAATGAAACTTTGTCGAATATCACTGCTAATAGTAGTTTATTCTACTTTAAAATTACAGCTCTGAAATCACTTTAAAATTAACCTAAAATACATTCATCCCTGAAAAGAATAATACGATAAAAAGATATATCGAATTCATCGAATCATTTCACGACTATCACGATTATTCTTCTTATTATTCGAAAATTCACTTTAGGATTAACAATAACAAAGTCATTAATTCTCCAACCCTCGTTCCGACGTTTTCATACCATGATACTTAATAAACCGTAATATCCAATGAACACGGTGGTAACATTACATTTCTTTTGATCCATTTCGTCAGATAGGAAGCAAACAGGAGCATCTAGATGTACATTGGCGTTTAATTAAAAAATCGTCTCGTCAGTTACATAACGTTCGTACAATACGACGTTTCGCTGGATAGGCGGATATAAAACTACAACAAAGATATCGCAAATAATCCGAAACATGCAAATAGAGGTAGTGAAATGCGCGTTGCCAAAGGGTTGAAAAAAAAAGGGAGGAAACGAAGGGAGAGAAGAGAAAAATTCGGAATTAAAGGATTCGCCGTGGACAATAAACACGGCTGGATTTGACTCCGGTTTAACCTGCCACGATCGCGATTTATTTTCACACAGATGCACACAATTAACGCGCTTCCTACACCAGTACATGCTAACTGACCGATAAACAAGCAGCGAGTACCGATTTACTCTTGTTTTTCCTTTTTCATCCCTCTTTGCCCCTCCGCGGCCCTCTCCCTTTCACTTGTTTGGTCTATTGTTCGTAATAAACATTCTACATTTGCACTGCCTTAAATACTCGTAATTAAACAAGTTTAAATTCTGTGAGATACGACTGGTTTCATTTGTCCGATTTTTCCATCATCGTTGTAACGTACATCCGCCAGTTTCTATAGCGGCAACGTTTTCCCCGTGTTTCTTGTTATTTCTCCATCTTCCATTTTTATCTCTTTTTGCCTATTAACATGCTATATTATTCGATAACGCGCGGGCTACTGTAAATTAATATCGACGATTGTCCGGATCAGTGTCTCCCTGTGCAATTTTATCGAAAATTTCACGCAACGCGACCAATCGATACTGTAGGGGATGAAACGAAAACAAAGCGTGGAAGTCCCATGAGTTTGGGACTTCCGGTTCGGAGATCACGACGATTAGTCAGGTTAGTCTAGTATTTCTATCGAGACAGGGAAAAAGCAAACGATTTCCGAATCGCATCAACAGAATTATTATTATAATACGAGTAGAGATTTATTTTCTTTGATTTTATCATTTACGTAGGAATGGAATGAGTACGGCCCTGAAAGAATGTCAAGAGTGTTTGGGTTTAGAGCGAATGTGATCATATGCAAGAGGATTGAGAGTAAAGAATGTTTATAATAGAGTTGAGTGAAAGTTTAGGGATGCGTCCAGAGTGGTCGAAGTATCATACTTGGCCCACCATGATTGGGAAAGGAAGAATAAGTATGAAAGAGGACAGAATGAATGGTTTAAAGGGCAAGTCAGTCCAAGAAAGTCTGTTTTCAGTCTTTCTGCAGTCTATTTTCAGTTTAAGAGTTGTCAATAAAAGACAGTGTGTCAATGTCTAGAGACAGTCAGTTTTAAAAAGGCATAGCGAATTTCTTTTGTATCATAGCCAGTCACTGTCATTCTGTTTATAATTATTTCATTCTATTAAATTATTTATGTTATTCTATTAAGAAGTCAATCCACCCAAGTAACAATCTTACATATATATGCATTTTGATTGAATGCTGTCTCAGCTTGGTTTGCTCGTGTATGTCTTGTGCTGTCTTCGTCTTCCGTTTTACGTCTTTCAATGTGTTCTAAGTGAGTTCTAAGGCTTTACGTCTTCGAGTTCTAATTAAAATGCTTAGAAAAGAGAAAAAAGGTGCAAGAGCGCTGGTGAGTGAGTCTAGGAGTGTGCAAAGACAGTTTGGAAGGATAGTTTATGAAAGTTAATTGTAAGAGTCAGTTTTAAGAAAGATCAGAAAGATGTGTCCATAGCGAATCTCTCTTGTTTCAAGAAAATTGCCGTCAATCTATTTACAAGCTTATTTTATTCTATTAACACTTTGACTGCCACATTGGTCATATATGACCGACCACGGTTTCACATGTGACGCCACGGTGGTTATAGATAAAGAGTGCTTGAACTACTTACAATTGTAAAAATTGACAGTTAATTGTCAACCACTACCAAGGCGCCACAGTGGACATTGGTGACCGGAGCGCTTGATTACCTACAATTCTAAAAATTGACAGTTAATTGTCAATCGTTACCAAGGCACCACGGTGGTCATTGGTGACCGAAGCGCTTGATTACCTACAATTCTAAAAATTGACAGTTAATTGTCAACCGTTACCAAGGCACCACGGTAGTTATTGGTGACCGGAGCGTTTGAACTACTTAAAGTTGTAAAAATTGATAGTTGTCAATCGTTACCAAGGCACCACGGTGGTCACTGGTGACCAAAGCGCTTGATTACCTACAATTTTAAGAATTGACAGTCAATTGTCAACCGTTACCAAGGCACCACGGTAGTTAATGGTGACCGGAGCGTTTGAACTACTTAAAATTGTCAAAATTGACAGTTGTCAATCGTTACCAAGGCACCCCGGTGGTCATTGGTGACCAAAGCGCTTGATTACCTACAATTCTAAAAATTGACAGTCAATTGTCAACCGTTACCAAGGCACCACGGTAGTTATTGGTGACCGGAGCGTTCGAACTACTTAAAATTGTCAAAATTGACAGTTGTCAATCGTTACCAAGGCACCCCGGTGGTCATTGGTGACCAAAGCGCTTGATTACCTACAATTCTAAAAATTGACAGTCAATTGTCAACCGTTACCAAGGCACCACGGTGGTCATTGGTGACCGGAGTGTTTGAACTACTTAAAATTGTCAAAATTGACAGTTGTCAATCGCTACCAAGGCGCCACGGTGGTTATTGGTGACCGGAGAGCTTGAACTACTTACAATTGTAAAAATTGACAGCGGTGTACTCCCGTAGCGTCCTGAGGAAACCATGTATTATAATTTCGGCGTGGCAGTCGAAGGGCTAAGTAGCCAACGATACTACCTTAAGTCAATCCACCCAAATACGACCCCACATTTATATCGCTTCTTCTAATTCAGCTGCTCTGCGAAGAGACAGTGAGTCGTTTTACGATACAGATCAAGGGGTAGTTCGTGAAAAATAAATGAAAACTGAATTAATTATAATATCTAAATTTCCAAACTAATATATAACTAATTTCGAGCCCGAGAAATTTGTAGTTTAATTAATCTGCCTGAATTCCTTTACTGTCTTTATTAGATCATTATTTTCTCTATTCGAAGATTTGTTAAGATTTAATGTTTAAGATTAGACAATTATTTCCACAGAAAATAGCTGTGTCATAATTTGTTCCTCTTTTTCGTTAAAATATCACACTATCTGCATTTCAAATTAGCTATGGCCGACTCGTAAGTAATTTTCATAGATTACAGAGCCGTAACAGGGAAGGAAATACAACCAGCTCACTGGAATGTGATCGGTTCTTCAAATTCCACTAATGTATTCAAAGGTTAGTCAAATCGTAGCAGTATCTACAAAGCTACTTGGGAATTTCAGGAGGTCTTCCTGCCTTATAAATATTCAAGTCGATAGGAATCTCTTTCACGGTTGGGAAAATCGTGCGCTTGAATTTTTGGGGCGTAATCGAGGTGAAATTTATCAGCAACGTTTATTTAAATGAACGCTTCACGTGGAGAGGTTCTCACTGTAGTTATGTACCGTTCTTGAATAATAATTTAATAAAAATTGTTGCTTTTCCTTTCATTGTAATATGAAGAATACTAAAATTATACTTCTTATTCCCTAGTCAGAGAAATAATATCGTTAACTACAATGAAAAATGGACCCAACGTCCATTTGGGTCCATAATTACGATACTCGAGCACAAAACGATTTACATATTTATCATAATTGCGATATTAAAATTTCCAATGTCATTTACTATATAATCGAGTTAGAATATTATAATTAACCTTGTCGGTTTTCGCGTATAATTATAATTTAATTAGATGCTTATCTCGATTTTTTAAAATTAAATTCATTTCTTGTGCCAGAGCATGAAATGTCGAAGAATATTAAATACCATTATTGCGTGAATTTTAAATTTGCAATCGTAAAGATAAAATCGCATAAATACACAAAAGTATCATCGGCATCGTTCCTCAAAAGTTGAATAATAATTGTTGCATTTCTGCTGCACAATTTCCACTATTTACAATTGCAATAATATCGAAATTCTATATTATTTATCCAACACAATAAGATAAAGGAAAATGACTTATTTGAAAATGCAACGTCATTTACTATATAATTAAGTTAGAATATTATAATTCACCTAGTCGTTTTTCACGTATAATTATAATTTAATTCAATGCTTATCTCGATTTTTTAAAATTAAATTCATTTCTTGTACCAGAGCATGAAATGTCGAAGAATATTAAAGTACCATTATTGCGTGAATTTTAAATTTGCAATCGTAAAGATAAAATTGCATAAATACACAAAAGGATCATCGGCATCGTTCCTCAAAAGTTGAATAATAATTATTGCACTTCTGCTGCACAATTTGCATTATTTACAAGTGGAATAATAGCGAAATTCTATATTATTTATCCAACACAATAAGGTAATACAATAAGGAAAATGACTTGTATACAATGCGTATCAGTCTTTCTCAAATTCGCGCAAAAATTTCGTGTATTATTCGCATAACAATTCTCGCGAAACGTCGTTGCACGAGTATAATTTCATCAGTCCTTTCCAAAGCGATATTATTCGAATAATTATTATTTTCTCGCTGATAATTACAAATTTTCAGGTGGAATAATGGGAACGACCGAGCACAAAGGTAAACGCATTGCAATGGTATTATTCAGAAGCTTATAAATTTAATTAGTTATCGCGAGCATAACGAGAAGCTTATTAAAGCCTGGAGCCGATTACAGACCTCTTTGCAATCGTTTACGAAATAAAAGCGTTATGTTATAAACTGGCATATGTACACGCAATTTCTCCGCGTTATGTGATACCATAGACCACGTTATGGGAAGGCCGAGTACCATTTATAAATCACGCTACATCGGAACCGGGTTATTCGCGAAATTATTTATCTATTATTTATCAAAAAATGTTCCCCATTATAATTACCCATAATGGAAGACACAGTATCGATTGTAACGTATTGCCTGTCAAACAGCAATTGACGTCAAGCGAGCTAATTATTTCGGAATTATTATAAAGTTATTATAAAATTATTACAATTATAAAATATATTGAAATTATAAAATTAATATTATAAAATTATTAAAATTATACACGTAAAAACAACTGTATATCGAGCTGACTTATCGACATTGCAAGTATGTAAGCACGAGTGTGTATGTGTGTGTGGGAAGATAAGCATGGCATGTAGGAACGGTGTGGGTCATTAGTCCGTAAGAAGACTCTGCGATATAAACAAGTGCGTACAGAGTGTAATAAATCGAAGTAAAGGTAGAACCAGTGACAGTACACATCCCAACACTTAAGAATAAAATTATATTATGAGTCCAGATCCCATCCCCTCTGAGAAAGTCAAAAAATTAAAAAGTTAAAAATTAAGAATTGGAAACCAAGAAAATTTCAGTAAACTTAAATAAAATAATAACAATTAGCAAAAGCTTCGAGAGCATGATCGCGAAATTAAGTACAATGGCTACCTATAACAAAAATCACAGCCAAGAGGGTTAGTCACAAATAGAAAAATGAAATCGAATTTTCAATTTTCAAAACTTCAGATTACAATCTTATTGTAATACAAAATACAATACAAAATGTAATATAACGATTAAAGAAATTCGTAAAGATGATAAATAATAAAGATAAAGAATGGCAGAAAATCATAAAGACGTAATTGCTCCAAAAATTGTATCGACTATGAATTTAGCATTTTTACAATTGAAGGAAACCTCTGTCACTTTTGTCTTCGATTCGTATAACCACCACTCGCGCATTATTATGCACTGTATTAGGAAATACAGAGAAAATTACCAGTATCAATAGCAAATCTGCCACGCGTTCGGCGCACTTCCGCAATTTCTGGTTACCACAAGAAGCCGCGCGATAAATTACAGACAGCCCCGAAGGGATCGACGATGCTGCAAGCCTGTTGCGGTGTGTTCGCAATCCCACCACCCCTTTCCCATTCCAGCCCGGCCGTGTTCGCCTTGCTGAATTCAAACATCCACGGAAGAAGAGCGTAGAGGGAGGACAGGGACAGAGAGATAAACAGACAGGCAGATCTTAGGTAGCCGGGGAAGCAAACGAAACGGAAGTAGAGGCCCTCGGCGAGGAGCAAAGCGACATCGAACATCGTATCGTTTCCAAGTGAACTTCCCGTCGGAGTTTAGGTAAAATCACTTCCTGCGGCGGAACAGTCGTTTCATGGACCGCCGAGTACCACGAATCCATCCGGCAGCCAATTCGCTCGGATCTTCTCGACTTCCGGTAAACACCGCTCTGTTGTCGGCTCTGCAACGCGGAATATTCTTTCTGTGCCTGAGACCAGATGCACTCGCCATTTCCATCCTTCTTCGTCGTTTGTCGCCTACCAAATGGTGCTTCGAGATATTTGCTCCAAGTTGACGGTCGAGCGATGAATTTCCGCCGAAAATTAGGGGTATAGCTCAGATCTTACGCTACTTTGAAGAAATTGGAAAGAGGGGGGTTTTAATCGCGAATATTTCTATAATATTTATTCAAATTTATCCCAAAGTATAGCGGAACCTTGATGAATTGGGGAAGATTGTTTAAATTTATTTATTTAATATTCCTGGTTCATGTAATATTTCGATATAGAGATATATATACAGTGTTATTTATTCAATAGAAAGATATAATTATTCGGACGGTTGTATACGAAGATTCGTTAATTATTATTCAACATATTACTCGAGGTTAAATATAAATGCAAACAGTAATTTTCGTGTAATTGTATTATGGTGTTCTCGTGTTAAAGAGATATGATACGTTCACTGCACAAATTGGTTAACTCCATAAAACAAAAAGTGGAGAAATGCAATGAAATAATGTATATTGTTTTTTAAAATTCCCTTTATAATTTAAATCGAAATAAATATCGTAGAATGCATAAATACAGATGTAACTTTCATCTGACGGTATATAAAATTTATAAGAAAAAATAGCCAAAAGGTAATCGTTAGTAATGTTATACCATTTCTATGTTACTGGAAGAGTTAATCGATTTGGCAAGTGAGAAAAGTAATAAATTTAAATTTTACTAAATTTTACTTAAATTCTGATAAGACGGCACTAAAAAATTCACCGTTATCATTCATGGCTTGCTAGTGCATTTGAGTTGCATTATTAAGTTGCATTATTGCAACGATTTACATTAGAGTACGGAGTTAATCAAAGTGATCTCTGAAATAAATTATTTATTATTCAGTGGCCAACAAATTTTTGTCGTTTAATGGTGTTAATCTTAATTATCAGGGAAAGTTATTATAAATATAAAAAGTTATGACTATACCAAGTGCTTTGACATTTAAATTTAAGATTTTTCGAAAAGTGGAGTTAATCGATTTGTGCAGTGAACGGCTCACATGTGGACAAAAGGAACACTAAACACGATTAGAAATTTAATACTAAACGTACCAGTACTTTACACATACCTATTCTTATTATAAGGGGGCAAATGACCCCTCGTGGTACGTAAGGTATGCAAAGAATTTTTCTCGGTCCAAAAATAAGTTAAAAGAAAAACAGGAAGCGAGAAAACAGCGACCACGGGTTCAGAGTGATATCTGAAGTGTGCGCTGAAGAACAAATGACAGCGAGAAAGGATCCTATGGATGGGATATCTATGACAGTATCCAGTGATCGAGAAAGAAAGCCTGTGTATAAAAGAAGAGAGACTGCAGGTTTAAAAACAAGGGTGCAAGGGCTTAGGCGAAGCAGTTTGCGAAAAATGTATAGTGAAGTATAGAGAGTGTGACAGGAGTTAGAGTTTAGAGTGTCAGAACCAGTGTCAGAGTATCAATATTGTGTTAGAATTGTAAAATTAGACTAGCCTTAAGCTGTATACCAAGCAATAGTTTATATTTTAAATGTCTGTGAAGAATATATAGTGAAGTACAGAAAGTGTGACAGGAGTTAAAGTTTAAAGCCTCAGAGCCAGTGTCAGAGTATTAGCGTTGTATTAAAACTGATAGAATTATATTTCAAATATATTTTATCCTTATTAAATTCAAAACCGTGTTCTTTGTGCTGTTCGTACCGGTTCCCAATTCCTCCTTCATCCCTCACCATTACACAACTATCGTAATTGAAAATGTTGACAGTTTTCAGAGTCAGTGTCAGAGTATTAGCATTATGTTAGAATTTACAGAATTATATTTTAAATATATTTTACCCTTATTAAATTCAAAACCGTGTTCTTCGTGCTGTTCGTGTTGGTTCCCAATTCCTCCCTTATCCATCACCCTGATATAACTATCGTAATTGAAAATTATGACAATTTCATTGAAGCCTTTAGCATCAATAATCTCGATAGTATTCAATCGGAAACTACGAAACGTATGAAATAGTGCACAGATTTCAGAAAAATTTTCCAATTGTTTCGGGACTCGGTACCCTAAACCTGTGGCGTGAAAGAGATCGTGGTTAAAGTTGGAAATAAAATCTGGAATTCATTGGACGCCGCTTACGTCCGGGACATTTGTTTCGTGGCTGGTCGAACTGAAACAGGAGGGCGGAAAAAACAAGGTGGCTGCTGTCAACCCTTGAGCAATTTTAAATGCAAATTAAAGTATTGGTCCCGTTGACCGCCGCCAGCTCTCGTTACGGTGAACAGCAGCGCTGGCAAGCCGCCTCTAGGATGCATTTGCATATTAAGTGGCCGCGACCCAATAGGACCCTCACACCGTTCAAACCCTGTGGAGCTTCACGGAATTTCACGAGCTTCATTCGCCTCTTTCGCGTCGTCGCCAACCGGGATATCCTCGTCGTCGTTTCGACGGTATCGGAGGTAAATAAAAATCGACGGAATGCCAATAACTCACCTATGGTGCTGGGGCTCGAAGTTACATCGGGATACGTTCCTTAGGTAACAGTCGGTTTCAACAGACTTACGAAAGAAATTTGTATTTCGTTGGAATTCGACCAACGATCGATCTTCTTGCCCTCGAAGGGTTTTATGGAACGGGGATTAGATTTGAGTAGGAATCTTGGATTCTGTCGAGGAGCAAGGCTAACAACGAAGAAGTGTCGGATAAAGATATTATAAAATGATCAGAATCGACATTGACAATTCCTTGTTTAATATCGAAAGAAGAAACTTCGTGATATTGTGATCCAGGAATTTACATTTACTATATTCTTAATTGCCCTAACAACGCACACAAACATTGCTGGAAGAAGTATCGAATAAAGATATTATAAAATTATCAGAATCAACATTGACAATTCCTTGTTTAATGTCTAAAGAAAAGAAGCTTCGTGAAATTGTGATCCAGGAATTTACTTTTACTATATTCATGATTTTTCTTATCCCTAACAACGCGCACAAATATGAAGTGCCAGATAAAGATATCACAAAATGATTAAGATGAATATTGACAATTCCTTGTTTAATGTCTAAAAAAGGGAAGTTTCATGAAATTGTGATCCAGAAATTTACTTTTACTATATCCTTCCTGCCCCTAACAATAAGCGCAAATATTGCCGGAAAGAGTATGGAATAAAGATACTATAAAATGATCAGAATCATCGTTGGCAATTCCTTGTTTAATGTCTAAAAATAGAAGCTTCCTGAAATCGTGATCCAGGAATTTACCTTTGCTATATTCTTCATGCTTCTAACAATGCGCACAAATATTATCCGAAGAAGCGTCAGATAAAAATATTATAAAATAATCAGAATTAACAATGACAATTCCTTGTTTAATGTCTAAAAAAGAGAAGTTTCATGAAATTGTGATTCAAGAATTTACCTTTACTATATTTTTTTTACTCTTAACAATACGCACCAAAATTTCTCGAAGTGACGGATATTACAAAATAATGAAGATCAATATTGACAATTCCTTGTTTAATGTCTTAAAAAAGGGAAGTTTCATGAAATTGTGATCCAGGAATTTACCTTTGCTATATTCTTCTTGCCTCAAACAATGCGCACAAATATTGCCCGTAGAAGTGTCGGATTAAAATATTATAAAATGATCAGAATCGACATTGACAATTCCTTGTTTAATGTCGAAAAAAGAAGCTTCATAAAATTGTGATTCAGGAATTTGCCTTTACTATATTCCTGATTCATCTTACCCCTAACAATGGACACAAATATTGCCCGAAGAATTGTCGAATAAAGGTATTATAAAATGATCAGAATCAACATTGACAATTCCTTGTTTAATGTCTAAAAAAGAGAAGTTTCATGAAATTGTGATTCAGGAATTTACCTTTACTATACTTTTCTTGCTCCTAACAATACGTACCAAAATTTCTCGAAGTGGCAGATAGAGATATTACAAAATAACGAAGATCAATATTGACAATTCCTTGTTTAATATCTAACAAAAGGGAAGTTTCATCAATTTGTGATCAAGGAATTTACCTTTACTATATTCCTGATTTTTCTTATCCCTAACAACGCGCACAAATATTGTGCAAAGAAGTGTCCGATAAAGATATCACAAAATGATAAAGATGAAAATTGACAATTCCTTGTTTATTATCTACAAAGGGACGCTTCATGAAATTGTGATCCAGGAATTTACCCTTACTATATTCTTCTTTCCCCTAACAATACGCATAAATATTGCCCCAAGGAGTGTCGGATAAAGATATCACAAAATGATTAAGATGAATATTGACAATTCCACGTTTAATGTTTAAAAAAGAGAACCTTCATAAAATTGTGATCCAGGAATTTACCTTTATTATGTTCTTCCTCGCTTCGTTTATTGTCAGAAAGTACGTACAAAATCTTTTCATTTTCAAACAGCGATGCTCCCGATCTTCCTGAAAGATGGGTAAATTTGTAATGCAGAGAACAAAATTTTTGTACAATTTACCAGCCCGAGGAAACAGGAAAACAGGTTATACTAAGTTGAAGCAAGAGTCCGAGCGAAGAATCTTTGAATTTCAAAAGAGTTAGGGTGGAAGTAACTTCTTTCGTTTAATATAAATTTATCAGTCGAAAATTCTACCGTGCATCTGTCGACGAGGGTCTTACAATTTTCCCGCAGAATCTCGTTTGATCACAGAAACTTTCGTTTCACGAGGCAATCCGGGGGCAATCAGAAGAGAAATAATAGGCATCCTCGCGATCAGTTCCAGACGCTAAATCCTAAGTGTCTTTCAGCAATCGAACGAGAACCATTCAGCGTTAATTATTGGCCACATAATTCGTGGACGATTCAATTAGCAGAGAGAATCGCAGCTGATCCCTCTGTTCCCTCTAACAAATCAGATGGCAAGTCCGCCGTTCATCGATTATTGGCCTATTTCAAAAATACTTCCGAGCGGAAACAATCATAGTCGAGCCATTCCGGTTCGCTTAAAAAGCGAATCCGCCTTTTTCGCTGCCCCCAGAGCGGTCGCCTGCGGAGACGATTCTTCTTTAATTAAAACAAGATCCAAATTAATTCCTATCAAAAACAGAGAGTGCGCCGCTTTGATGCTCTTCGCTACAGGGATTATCTTTGTCCCAGGGGTAACTTCCTTGGTTTTGCCACCAAAGAAGGAAGACAAAAAACCGGAGAAAGAACAGCCGCGACTGGATAGAGCAGGGGCAGAAGAAAGAGGGGTGAAAGGCGAGGCAAAAGAATCCAGAGCATTCTACGCTGCCTCGAGGCAAGTTTCGTCGCTTACGCAAAATAAACTTCGACGAATAGCCTTGACGGTCTTCTCTCGGCGAGCTGAACCACCGCGTATGGGCACAGCAGAGGCAAAGGGAAGGCAAAGAAAGCTGGCAGCAACAGAAGCACGGAAAGAAAGGGGAGGAAGCAGCAAGGGCTGCGAGGATGAGCGAGAGAGTTGGGATAAAAATGGCCTAGTAGCGGAAGGGGGTAAAAAAAGGGTCTCTTGCGGTACATTTGGGTTTTATTGAATATAACGCGTGGCGGAGCCCCAACTGGCTTTCCAAGACTATCGTACTTCCCTTTGTCACCGTTTCAGCTCCCTCTTTTAGCCCCTCAACTTCCACGCTTTGTCTCTCTTCCTCCCTGTCTTCCAGCCTCGTTTTCCGCCGACCTCCTGCACCCTGTTCGCATAGACTCTACGGTTATTACGCCGTAGTGGTTTATGGCATTTTTCCCTGCATTTAGACAGTTTTTCCCCGGCCTCCGTTTCGTCCTCCCGTCCTGGCCCAACCGTATGTCCCTACGCGCCTTCCTTTCGTTCGCACAGTTTCTCGCGCGGCGGTTAATGGCCCCGAACAAGAGTCTAAAACGCGTGTCTCCGAACGAACGTTGAAAATCCGAGTGGAGAGGAAGAGAGAACCACCGTGCACGGCTGTCTCGTTATCGAACTCCATGAAATTTCACCAGCCCGCTATCGGGTTACGCGAAAAAGTTTCATCGGAAGCTCGGAAAGTGTCGTTAGCTCTGGCTGCTCCACGATATCGCGAGATTCAGCAATGAGAGATTTTTCCCAAAGTCCGAGCACTCGTTAAGGGTACTCGCGATCCTGGCAGGACTATCACGATTCGAATTTATGGCCAAACGGTTGAGGCTACGTTAGCTATTTTCTGTATGCAGTAGAACAAAGATTGGGACAAATCAATGATCAGCCTGGTTGGCAAAAATCGGTAAAGGTCACTTTGTTGTTAAAAAATATATTTCAGTAATGTTGGAACACGGATGAAGAACGGTATAGAAGGTTACAGGACTGGCTGAATATTATATCGCCTGGACGACTCAATGAGGGAAAAGTGAAGACTCGAAGGGAAATGACAGCGTACTGCATATGCTATAAAATGATCTCGCTGGTATGAGCATGTCAGGCTAATTACAGTTCGAACTACGTACCTAGTTATATATATGCAGGATCGTATGATGAGGGATCGACTGGAATAATATTTTATTTATATTATTACTTTATTATTAATAAGATAATGGATTAATGTAATACAATAGGTGTTGGAATCTGGATGAAGAATTTTATAGACTGATTAATCTTTTTAATATATTTTGGAACACTTCTATATACAATACGAATTCTGCAATGAGGCTACGTCGGAAAATACAATAACTATGAATCAGCAGAGAAGAATATGAATTACTTCTGTACAATTTTCGAAGGTGCTTATATATTCTGACTTTTTGGAGCGGTGAAAATGACTATTGGTCCTTAGTCAAGATAGGAATGAGCAAGGTATTTTAAACTCTGACGTTGGCCTGTCTTAATTAGCTAGGTCTTTTTAGTGACCAAGAGTTAACGAACCGTTGGTCATTCAACAGTAGAATGTCTGATCACGATTGACTGATATAGTAGCCTTGAAGATATAATGGAGTTTATACGAAAATACTTGGAACAATAAATTGTCCTGTCTAAATATTCTAAATAAAAATGAACAAAGACTGATCCAGAAAAATGCATTTAAATGGATAGAGGTTAAACTGACCTTATATTATTAGATCTCTTATTCCAAGGCTTGAAAGTCAGTAGAATGTTTCATCATGATTGGCTGATATGGTGTCCTTTCAGACATAGTCGAGTTTATACGAAAATACTTGGAACAATAAATTGTCCTGTCTAAATATTTTAAATAAAAATGAACAAAGACTGATCCAGAAAAATGCATTTAAATGGATAGAGGTTAAACTGATCTTATATTATTAGATCTCTTATTCCAAGGCTTGGAAGTCAGTAGAATGTTTCATCATGATTGGCTGATATGGTGTCCTTTCAGAGATAGTCGAGTTTATACGAAAATACTTGGAACAATAAATTGTCCTGTCTAAATATTCTAAATAAAAATGAACAAAGACTGATCCAGAAAAATGCATTTAAATGGATAGAGGTTAAACTGATCTTATATTATTAGATCTCTTATTCCAAGGCTTGGAAGTCAGTAGAATGTTTCATCATGATTGGCTGATATGGTGTCCTTTCAGAGATAGTCGAGTTTATACGAAAATACTTGGAACAATAAATTGTCCTGTCTAAATATTCTAAATAAAAATGAACAAAGACTGACCCAGAGAGATGTATTCAAAGGAATGGAGGCTGAACTAACCCTATATAATTAGATCCATTATTTCAAGGCTTGGAAACCAGTAGAATGTTTCATCATGATTGGCTGATATGGTGTCCTTTCAGATATAGTCCAGTTTATACGAAAATACTTGGAACAATAAATTGTCTTGTCTAAATATTCCAAATAAAAGTGAACAAAGTCTGACCCAGAAAAATGCATTTAAATGGATAGAGGTTAAACTGACCCTATATAATTAGATCCCTTATTCCAAGACTTGGAAGTCAGTAGAATGTCTGATCATGACGAATTGTCCTGTCTAAATATTCTAAATAAAAATGAACAAAGTCTGACCCAGAGAGATGTATTCAAAGGAATGGAGGCTGAACTGACCCTATATAATTAGATCCGTCACTGTAAGGCTTGGAAGTCAATAGAATGTCTGATCACGTTTGTCTAATATGGTGTCCTTTCAGACATATTCAAGTTTATACGAAAATATTCGAAGTAATGAATTGTCCTGTCTAAATATTCCAAATAAAAATGAACAAAGTCTGACCCAGAGAGATGTATTCAAAGGAATGAAGGCTGAACTGACCCTATATAATTAGATCCTGTATTCCAAGGCTCGGAAGTTACACGAGACGTCCATCCCAAATAAATTCTCGTGGTCACGGAATAATTTACAACACGTGGAAAACAATGTGTCTCTCCCAGCGAAAGAAGTATCGAGCAGCAAATATGAATTCCCCTCGAATTCCTAAAATAATCTGGAAAATATCACAAAATGTTGAAGCGTGAGGGCAATTACGAGCGAACCGAAAGCAAAATATGAAAACAACGCTGTTTCCTCCGCCCCTTTTCCTCTCCGCCTTCCTTTTCCTTTATTCCAGCACGGGGAAACCAATCGCGAGCTCATTTCGGTACAACAATAACATTAGAACCGGCTAAAAATGAATGTTCCGTCGAAACAGTTCAGTCGTTCCCGTTGGTCTCGTGTACGCGAAGAAAACTTGAAATAATAACACGAGGGCGAAGAAAGAGGGTAAAGAGCCCAAGTATTTTTCCATTCTCTTATTTCTGCTTTTATATTCCGTCCAGCCACGTTTCTCCCAGCGGCACCTTATTATTCATGCGCCTTTAAACGCTCCCGCATGGCTGTGCCGTAGGAAAAATGCTAAACGGCTTCATCGACCGCTCGCGATGAATTTTATTGGCTTCATCAGCGACATAGATGAACGAAATTAAGCGCAATCAACAACAACCGGGGGGTGAGGGGGGAAGAGGGTTGGACGAGGGTGGCGTCTGACGCGCGCACACGCCGCTCTCGTACGTTTTGCACCATGTGTTACAACAAGCTCTTGTTCGCATGCGTTTCGAATATAAATAACAAACGAAACCGCGTGTCGTGTCTGGTGCTTCTACAAACGTGCGTCGTGTTTTTAAGAGGCGTCGCGATGCATCGTTGTTGCCGCGCCTGTGGCCAACTTTGACATTTACAGACCTCGCGACAACGACATTCACATTCGCGTTGTAATATCGAAACGAACCGATCGCGTTGATGAATCGGTTGCGAAGAATAGCTGGAAATTTCGGATTAACTGTAATCAGATTAAATCGTTACAAAGATTGGCAGTTTATTCACTTGCAATGAGATTAAGCAAGGATGAAGGGAGACACGAGTCATCGGGTTCGAGTTGGACTTCAGTACGAATGGTTTCAATTGAAATGCAAAATGGTGAATAGATTATTTAGCAAAAATTTTGTTATTTAAACGAAGCGATTGCCAAATAATTCTAAAACTATTGGCAGCATTCCTGGTCCTCAAATTATAAAGGCGAACGGGAAATGTCGGATTAGTTGCAATTAGATTAAATTGTTAAAGAAATTGGCAGTTTATTCACTTGCGATGAGGTTAGGTAGGGATGACCGAGACACGAGTCATAAGGTTCAATGTGAATGAGTACAAATGGTTCCAATTGAAATGCAAAATGGTGAATAGATAATTCATCAAAAATTTTATTATTTAAAGGAAGTGACTGTCAATTAATTCTAAAACTATTGACAGCATTTCTGGTCCTCAGATTATAAAGGCGAGCGGGAAATGTCGAATTAGTTGTAATTAGATTAAATTATTACAGAGAATGGCAGTTTATTCACTTGCGACGAGGTTGACACGAGTTATGAAGTTCAATGTGGATTGATGAGTACGAATGGTTCTAATTGAAATGCAAAATGGTGAATAGAACATCCATCAAAAATTTTATTATTTAAACGTAGTGACTACCAATTAATTTTAAAACTACTGACAGCATTCCTGACTCACAGGAGGTAAAGACTGAGCGGGAAATGTCAGATTAACACGAGTCATCAGGTTCTAGGTGGACTGATGACTACGATTCCAAGTGGAACGCGAAATGGTGAATAAATTATTTACTAAAAATTTTGTTATTTAAAGGAAGTGACTGGCAATTAATCCTAAAACTACTGACAGCATTCCTAGTCCCCTGGAGGTTGTAAAGGCGAGCGAGAGAAGTTGGATTAGTTGTAATTACATTAAATCGTTACAGTGAATGACAGTTTATTCACTTGCGATGAGGTTAGGCAAGGATGAACCCACACCCGAGTCATCAGGTTCGAGATGGATTGACGAGTAGGAATTGTTTCAATTGGAATGCAAAATGGTGAATAGATGATTTACTAAAAATTTTGTTATTTAAACGAAGTGACTATCAATTAATTCTAAAACTATTGACAGCATTCCTGACTCACAGGAGGTAAAGACTAAGCGGGAAATGTCGGATTAACACGAGTCATCAGGTTCAAGGTGGATTGATGAGTATGATTCCAAATGGAATGCGAAATGCTGAATAAATTATTTACCAAAAATTTTTTTACTCAAACAAAGTGACTGCCAATTAATTCTAAAACTACCGACACCATTCCTAGCCCTCGGATTGTAAAAGCGAGCAGGAAATGGCGGATTAGTTGTAATTAGATTAAATCGTTACAGGCACTTTATTCACTTGCAATGAGGCTAGGTAGGGATGAACCGAGACACGAGTCATGAAGTTCAATGTGGATTGATGAGTATGATTCCAAATGGAATGCAAAATTCTGAATAAAATATTTTCTAAAAATTTTGTTATATAAACAAAGTGACTGCTAATTAATTCTAAAACTATTGACAGCATTCTTGGCCCTCAGATTGTAAAGGCGAGCGGGAAATGGATTAACACGAGTCATTAAGTTCTAGGTGGACTGATAACTACGATTCCAATTGGAATGCAAAATGGTGAATAGATTATTTACCAAAAATCTTGTTATTTAAACAAAGTGACTGCCAATTAATTCTGAAACTACCAACAGCATTGCTGGTTCATAGGTGGTAAAGGCGAGGAGCATTGTCAACCCTGAAACAAGGAATCCCGAGCAATACAGAGGGATTTTTTCAAAGCAACCCCAGCGTCGCCGCCATGACGTTCGACTTCTTGCGCGTTTGGCGTGCCTTTTCTCGCGTATCGGCGCGTATCGCGTAAAACCTCCTGTGTTCACGTCACAGAGGCGAGCAGTCGAACGTCGGTAACAAGAGAGGATCCCTCGTTTCCTACCCCATTTCCTCTCTTCCGTTGTTTCCCGGCGAGGCGAGCTCGAATCTGCCGCTTTACGTGAGAACAATGCCGAAGGAAAAAGAACGAAAACGAGAAGTGGAGGGAAAAAGAGAAACGAGGAAGAGCATAGAAAGGGAGGAACAGGAAGCAGACGGACACGGGAAGAGGGAAGTATCTGCAGGTCGCGTGGAAGAGGGTGGAAACTGTGTATCGTATAAGCGTATCAGGTTTGAAAGGCGGTCAGATCAAAATACCTTGCAAA
Source organism: Eufriesea mexicana (assembly GCF_001483705.2). Taxonomy (NCBI): domain Eukaryota; kingdom Metazoa; phylum Arthropoda; class Insecta; order Hymenoptera; family Apidae; genus Eufriesea; species Eufriesea mexicana. Next base: position 140,196 of record NW_016910197.1, read on the forward strand.
ATGCAACCAACCCTCGACGCGAAATCGTGACATGCCGTTGCATTTCAAGCTGAAAGGGTAATTGACGTTTCGGTTGAATTCCGATACGGTGAAATCGAATCGCTTCTATGTTCTTTTATCTCATCCCTCTGCGCCGTGTGTTCCACGCTTCGTTCCCCGATATGTATAACGATTAACGAATCCGCTGCACTTCCGGATGTGTGGATCCTGCGTTAATTAATTTACGACGCGTGTATCGATGCCTGTGTGCCTGAATAAATTTTTCTCCTCGATTTCTCGTGATTGCAAACGACGCGAACGTCGATACCTTTCGCGTCCTCCTATCGCGCCAACATCTGCCAATTAATAGCGATCTGATTCTTAGCGTGTTGTGGTAAAATTCAATAGTCAAGCAAACTCTATATTCCTGCGGTGTGGGGGCGATCCCTTCCCCCAATATTCCGTCTTTTGTCTCCAATCTTCTGAAGACAACTTTTGACCTGCGAGGACCGTTGAATAAAGATCTGCACAGCTTTTCCACAATTTTCCACTTACTACTCTTCCTTGCGTAATAACCCCTTTAACACAGCGAAATCCCAGTGAAATGGAATAAAGTAGTCGAGGTAGCCTAGGTCACCTAGAGATGATCTAACATCCCTGGAATATTTATTTCGCGGTATTTTATATTTACGAATAATAACCTTCGACAGTCCAATTTTTGATAAATTTTGATTGGCACCGAATAGAACGTAAGGATAAATCGTAATTTAATTATCGTATTAAAGGACTGGAAGCTTGGCAGCGTTTGACACACGGTTCCATAAATATGGGTCACATGTTTTCCATTACCGTTGCACCAAAGTTCGTTGCGGCTTGGCTTTTATTTCGACCTCCGCGTCCATAGTTTCGACGGCGTGCATTTATGAAAGCAGTGGCAGGTCAGGTTTTCAGCCTAGAGATGGAATAACGATGAGGGAACAAGGCCGTTGTGCCCATGTTCTTTAATGCGGCCGGATCAAATAAAGGAAGTTACACGCAAACGTATGGCATAACAGTATCGAGTTTTCCCACCGTCTGAATTAGAATGCAGCCTTGCCTGACCGATGTTTGCTGCACGCAGGTACATACCTGCATCCATATATGCAGGTGGCCAAGCTATACGCAACGGTCAAATAGGGTCTCTCAACACCTTCGTCGTGTTGTCTGACACGGGACACCTTCCTAACGTTTCTAACGTTCTGTGCGTTACGATTTATCTTCTGATACCGTGGAATTTTCTGAATTAAGGATTTTAGCTCTATCAGACAGGTTTTATTAAATATGCATACTGGGATACATCGTAATAATGTGTAATATTAATATAATATGTGGTGTAGTTGAACCTGGATAGCACGAATTCCTGTGAATCCGAAGCTACCACGAGATTAGGGTTTCACTAACTCCTTTCTATTTAGCTAGGAAAATCTCAGGATATAAATCCTTTAACTGGAATTCGGGATAACTAGACCCCTCCACGTCAAACTATAATTCGAAGCAATTATAGTCGAGAAGTACAATATGGCGGAGTATAATACGAGGGATATACTGATCAGTAATCTGCTTTGAGATCTTTCTAAAATCATAATTAATAATAGCTCAATATTCGTTTTCTAATTTATCTACTGGTACATCCATAACAATTTTTCATTTCTTTTTCGAATCATCATGTGCAAAAATATTAATCCCTATACGATAGTATCCCTATTAACGTTGTTTTGGTTTTAAAAAAATTAAAATTTTCTTTATCTACGTTATCTATATAAATTGATTGCTCCTCTGTTCTTATGCAAATTAATTTCCATGTGCCAGAACGTGTGTTGAGATCTAGAGCCAGTTTCATATATCCATGTCCAGATCTACATATGAATTAATTAACCCAATTTATCGTATTACTACTGACCCAAACACTCTTTATAATCGTATAGATTTTTCTTATGGGTCTTAACAAATTCTCAAAAGACAATTACGTATGCTAAATACGAAAAGCGTTTATAAGCACGTCCCTACGGTGTTATATTATTTTATATATGCTTATATGTGCTTTTCTCTCATATGTGAAATTTTATATAATTGGACTACGGTCCGTTTATGAATAAAATAATAATAATATTAATAATAATAATGATAAGTGCGGACCTACTCCATTCCCCAATCATAAGTTCATGTGACACCGTGTATAATTCAATTTCCTAAAATTCTCAAGGTAGTACCAAAAATGTATCTATACATTTATGAGCTAGCACTGACAGAGCATTGACAAAATCTAATTGCCAAAGACTCTAAGATCAAGTAAAATGTTCGATGAAGTCTCTGATGAGTTCCAAATGCACGGACGCTGGAGCCCCTACTGACAAACAGGCTAAGAAAAGTAATCATAGACGAGTCTGATGGAATAACGTCAATCAGCTAGTCATCCGAGACCGTTCGTCGATACCACGAATTATTCGATGAACAGGGAGGCTCGTATAAGGCGTCCAGGGACTAGCAAATGCGCCATGAAACAAGATCCATCGTTGGCCAGACAGTACGTGATAACCACTGATCGTCGGACAGCCAAACAATAAAGGCTTTCGTACAAAGCCCAACGACATTCCTATCCATTCACACATGCAGCAAAGTCCTCTGGACAATGCTAAAGCTCCCAAGTCCTGCACACTCGCCGGCTCAATATTAAAATACTTGAGCATATTCTTGACAAGTGGCGCTAGGCACCGCAGACTCCAAGGCGCCCTCTATTTGGAAGACCCAGCTACCGGTACAAGACATTCCCTGAATTCTGAACGAGCGTTACCGCAACCTGTCCGCTTTCTTCGTCGATTCTTCTTTGATACATAACGTCTCAGAGCCGGGATGTCTGCTCAAACGCTTTAAACTCGCAATCCTCAGCTATCTGCAAACGCTTCTCGGAGAATAGGGTTTTGTCAAAGGCCAGCTGTTAGTTCACAATCTAGCTGCCTTCCAAGCTCTATCGACCCCCTCGATGTTTACGTTTAGTATGCTCGTGGAAATATCGCAATCTTTTGTTTAAGCTTCCATCTTGAAGAGTAGATAGATGTACGTTTATTTTCTACTTGTAATAATTGCAAATAAAAGAAACGAGTGGGAGTAGGTCTTTAGAAATTGTGGAATTATTACTGGGAATATTATGAGATTGTCGTGATGAAAGTATCCTATTATATGAGCCGTTCACTGCACAAATCGATTAACTCTACTTTTCGAAAAATCTTAAATTTAAGTGTCAAAGCACTTGGTGTAGTCATAACTTTTTATATTTATAATAACTTTCCCTGATAATTAAGATTAACATCATTAAACGACAAAAATTTGTTGGCCACTGAATAATAAATAATTTATTTCAGAGATCACTTTGATTAACTACGTACTCTAATGTAAATCGTTGCAATAATGCAACTCAAATGCACTAGCAAACCATGAATGATAACGGTGAATTTTTTAGTGCCGTCTTATCAGAATTTAAGCAAAATTTAGTAAAATTTAAATTTATTACTTTTTTCACTTGCCAAATCGATTAACTCTTCCAGTAACATAAAAATGGTAACATTACCAACGATTACCTTTTGGCTATTTTTTCTTATAAATTTTATATACCGTTAGATGAAAGTTACATTTGTATTTATGCATTCTACGATATTTATTTCGATTTAAAATATAAAGGGAATTTTAAAAAACAATATACGTTATTTCATTGCATTTCTCCACTTTTTGTTTTATGGAGTTAATCAATTTGTGCAGTGAATGGCTCATATATATTATATACCACAGATCTAACTTGTTAGCAAATTTTATTGCTATTGATATTCAAATAAATAAAAAAGTTTACCCTATGTTGCAAAATAAGTTGCAAATTATAAGGGGAGGATATAAACCAAAGAGAATAATATAGAATTTAATATCAACTCGATTAGAAATTTTGTATTATGCCATAATTGCAGCAGAACGTTGATTATTCGAATTACTAAGGGGATAAATCGATTTGTAAAAATCAGGAAAATACCTTCGTGCTATTAATAATCGAATAAGTGATAATAAAGTTTATCGAATTTTGCAAAATAAGTTACAAATTATTAAGGGATATAAATCAACGAAAATAATATAGAATGTAATATCAATTTGATTAGAAATTTTGTATTATTCCATAATTGCAGCAGATCATTGATAATCCGAATTAAATCGATTAATAAAACGCAGATTTCAAATCGTGTCAAAGATCGACTTGAAATTAAAAATTTTTTAAACGAATAAATACGTATACAATAACAGAAATGTAGATTAAAAAATAAATGACAGTTTTCAGATACCATCAAATTGTGTAGATTCCCCATAACACAAATATTTGTACAATTATTATTTGTTAAATTGGGTGACAATATGAGGCAAGTTTGGAGTCCACATACATCTTCCTGATTTTGTTCCCCTTTTCTCAAATAAAGAAATTAATTAATATTCCTTTCCAATTTTCTATTCATTGCAGTGCAATTTTATTCATTCAATGAATTTTAAAAAATGAATTAAAAAATTATTTTCATATTTTTATTCACATAGTAATTTTCGAATCCAGGTATATTGAAATATTTTTAATTCGTCATTAATTTCGATTCTTCAATTTAAGTGCATACATGTGTGACTTGTTCTATTCGCATAATCGACTTTCCACTGCACAACTCCCTTTGACGCTTGATTAAAATAGTTCATGACGAAAAATTGTTGCTTGTGTAACGTACAAAGAAATAGTCTCGTCCAAGAGCTTTTATTCCGGGCACATGCGTATCAGCGTAGAGTATCAGACAAAAAGTTAGTTAAAAAATGAAACATCTGAAAAATGAATTTGTTCCATGCGTACAATAGCTTTCAATAAACCGAGTAAAGCTGCGAAACTTTGATAACAGGCCGGTTATTATATTTCATTTACAATGGCGTTTTATATGAAGTGAAAACGATGGAAACTAAAAGAGGAAATTTTTCTCCAATTTTTTCCCAAGTTTTTGTTTCTCTTCGACGAATCAATTTTTTCGTTGTTTACTTAAAGCCAAACCTGCCTTTGTTTTTTTTTCCCCCCAAAAAAGTCATCGGAGAAATGTTACGTTCGATACCTGTGAAGTTTCGTTGCTTTTGAAAATATCCCGGCGAAAAATTAATCGAGGCAAATTTCTGATCACTCGTGTAACGTTCTCCATGGTAATCTATAGCACGAATCGCGGCACGCTTAAGCTTGTTTAAACTCCTATATGCCTCGCGTTTCGCGAATTAAAGTTGATTTTGGAAACTTTTAAAATTACGAAACAGACGAGGTACATTGGTTCGACGAGTACGGAAAATATTTTCATTTAATTAGAATCTGCTCTAAATACACGGGACGGGTCGATACGAATATCCATCGGAAACAACTCGTTATCCATTCATTGCAGAAAATTTGAAATTAAATTTTTGCGTATGTAACCGATGGATGCATTTCGATATTTCAATATCCCATATTTCCTAACACGCCAAGGTAACTTTGAATTTTTTGAATGACTCGTAGAAATCAGTATCGAAGAATTTTTGTTTCGTTTTGAGGTTCGAGATAAATACAGGGTGTCCCAAAAAAATGTATACACACTTTGAGTGATTATTTGAAATGGGTTGCACCTAGAAAAGGAAATATAAATTAGAAAGAATAAGGTATTAAAGTGTGTATACGTTTTTTGGGACACCCTATATAAAGTTATTCCTTACGGGTTCACTGATTTTTTAAATTTAGCACAATGAATACCCTTCCCGTGTTAAATTTGAATTCGGTACATATTGAACGTAAAAATGTATATAAAATTTTTCCATTTTCAAAAAGCAAAATTTCATTGCTCCATTTTCTAGGGAAATATGTAAACTGTGATTAACACTAGAATTACCGATCTTTAATGGGTACCTAACTACAACGTGCACAGATTATAGTAATTTCAGCGATACGTTGAATATGAGTGAATATATCGATTACAGTTCTTTCTTAATACGAGTTGATACCAATTTTATTTTTAAAACAAGTGTTCGGTGACTGCAAAAAGGAAAATTCTGGAAAAACCAGTCATTTTGACTGGGTTGGTAGTTCTAATGCTAACCTTTATCTAGTTTATGGGTGCACATGCGATACTTGCATATATAACATTAATTTAAGAAACACTGCAATTTTCATTTTATTTTTAATTATAACTCAGTTCATCTTAATCCTGTTGAGAATTTTACACTTATGGTATTAACTGTTTATAGTTTCTCTTTTAAATTCATGGGTGCTTATTATTACCTGAGTTCCTTCTTTTACCTATCTTTTACCATTTTTACCAAGACTGTCAGACGGAGTCAATATTTTAATAATTGTTTAATTATTAAATAATTACTATTAATATAATATTAAATAATTATTGAACGTATCCCAAAAATAAAATATTTCTTAATTTCATTTTTATTATTCAATTCCAACAGCTGTGTCTACAACTGGTATAGTCGAAATAAATTTTAAAATCATTCATGATTAATACATTTCTCGTTCCTGTCCTTCAGCACTGGTATTAGCTATCCGAGTTGGCAATTATTCGTCGTGTATTTCACACGCAAGATCAGAGGATCGTAATATCCGCCCCGGTGTGACAGTACGTGTTCGCACACTTGGTATATTTTAATTCGTATTGGGAAACACACAGGGTCGCAGTGTGGGTATAATCAGTACGGCGAGGTCTCCGTAGCCTGGTACCGTCTCTGGAACTCCTTATGTCCCATGGGGACATTGTCCTCGTCTATTTCCCGGAGTTCTCTCATCGAAGAAATTCAGAGACAGCTAGTGTACACGGGCAACGCGCGACTGTATGAGTAGCAGATTGCAAAAACGACAGACGAAAGGCCAAAAAGACAGTCGGTACCATTACCGAGGGTGACGAACGTATAACGTCGTTCCCCTGAATAATTGAAGTTCGATCCTCGCTTCTCGAGAATATTAATGGAAGCCACCCTTCCCAGCTCCGTTTTCATCCCTTGACACACACTATCTCTCCTCTCTCTCACGCACGCACACACCCTCTGTTCACCCTCTTAGATCGAAATCTCATCTGTATACTTTACGTCCTCGATCCGTGAAAATCGGCCTAGCTCGTTACTGGTTATTGCAGTCATAATAATTTATGGAGAATCAGGGCTTCCGTTTGTCTCGATCACTGCGTCTGCGTTCGATTGATCCGCATGCACTGTCTCGTTGCATCGAGACGTTTTGTTATGACGTACGTCATCTTGGGCTCTTAGACTGTAGGATACTATTGGGTTGGCAAGAAAGTACTTTCGGTTTTTCAGTGTGAAATAAAACTCAATTTTTTCTATACAGTGAATGAACTTTAATCGGTCAAATATCTTCCATTCTATTCGATGACCTTTCGCCATCTTTCTGGTAACTTCGTGATCACACGCTCATAGAATTTCTGGTCCTTATCTGCAAAGAACTTAACCAAGTGCGTAAATCTCAGAAGGTCGACCAGAACGTTGTGGGTATCTTTCGGTGAAAAATCTTCAGAACGAAATTTTTTAAACTAATTCTGACACGTGCGTTCTGTTAAACAATCAACACCATAAACTTCTCGTATCTCTTTGCGAGCCTCGGCCGCATTCTTGCCTTTATGAAAATAAAAAAGTAAAATGCGTCGAAAATGCTTATTTTTGCACTCCATGTTAAGACTGACCGTGAACTGACAGTTATAAACGAAATTACACGGAATTTCACGAAATAGCAACCTAAAGGTATCGACTGCCACATCTCAAAAGAAAAAAATTCTAATATTGACAAAAGAATAACTAAACAAGCATAACATTATTTACCGATGCAAACCGAAATTACTTTCTTGCCAACCCAATATTTCGGGAAAGAATAATCGGCCATTGCCGATTCGGGATTTCTTATTTTAGAAGAAACTAATTATAAATCGATCGATGTCCTATGTCTGACATTTTCTAGAAGCAAATGGAAAAGATACCTTTATGAAAGGCTATTTTTGGTAGCAAAGCTAAATTATGTGTGTAAGAGAGCCGCCGTTGACGGCCAAACCCCGACGATCGGCGACTTTGATGACGATAGCTCTTGATCATTCCATGACGATCGAAAGCGGGCATCAATGAGAGGACGACCTAGACTAGCACGCGTGTCTAGAGTTCAGTTCTTTGACGACTCTCGACGAAGTAACAGAATAACGTGTGAAGAATAAACTTTTGAAACAGGAAACCTTTTATTAACCCTTCGCACTCGAGATGTGACTCTCAGTCACCATTTAATCAGTTTCTAAAAATCGACGTTAATTAATATATCAAATTTAAAGTTACCTAACGATGCGTGGAATATCGAAGAAAAATATTTCTGTCTTAATTTGCATATGATTTCTCATTTACCATTTTAAAAATATCCTCGACTCTATGACAGAAAGTCTTCGAATTACTATTTTTCTTTAAAGAAAAAGTCGTCGAGTGCAAAGGGTTAATTTTAAACCTTATGATGACCCGTCAGTCACCATTAAATAAAATTTCGAAGATCGATATTAATTAATATATCAAATTTGAGACAATGTAACGGTGTGCGAGCTATCGAAATCAAATAATTCTACGTGTTAATTATCATACGATTATTCAAAAAATCTTTGTACTCCTACTCATTTTTAACCAAAAGATCGTCCAGTGCAAAGGGTTAATCCGAGTCCCTCCGGTTCCCCGAACCACATCTCCTTACATGTGTGTTAGTGGTGAATGAAATATCAATAACTATAAGAACAATTCTTTACTTAATTGCCAAAAATGATCAAACAGAAATATTAAGTATAAATCTAATTAATTTGTCGCAATCATAAAATAAATGCTTGGAATTTCTACTTGGTGAACGTTGGAAAGAAGATATTTTATTTCTAAAATTTCGTGCGTGCTTTTAGGATCTATTACAAATCCAGAAGATGTAGATACAGAAGAATTTCTGTCTATAAGTCAGTTGTTATCCCAATACAAGGGTGTTCGCGTCGATCAGATCATTTAATTATCTTCTTTGTTCTTACCGTGTACGATAGAAAAGATCGATGGTGACGTTAATGGATACGTCTCAAACAGGCACAAAATGGTAACTTCAGTAAAGGATTAATTAACTAAAAGTTCGTACGATGGATGTTAGACTAGAATGATGTCCATTGTTAACTAATTAATTCCGAGGAGGCTGATTGAGACTAAAATTAGGAACATAGACTACGTCAGCGAGTAACAATATTGTTTTCTCTCATGTCCGTGTGAGATATTGAGGATTCTCATATTTTAATTGAGTTATTATGTTGTTTCGTAATTACGATATACTGGATCTGTCTGCCAAGAAATCAGCCATCGATCACTTGCAATTAGAGAGAGGTGACATCTGTCAGAACCGATTTCTTCGATACTATTCCAATCTACGCTTAATTACTTGTGAAACCTCGAACGTGTAGACTCGTGCCGATTTTTCATGATTTGTCCATAGAACGACACGTTTCATTCCATTTTATACTATTTTGTATTATATTTAAATATCAGTTTGATGCTAATTTGTATTTAGGTAGACGATTATGTAATAAATAAATTCTAATAAAATTATACAAAACTTTTAATAACTAAGAAATTAAAATATCAACATATCATTAATTCATTCTTTATGCGTATATAGGGTGTCCATTTTAAATTATTTCTTATTATATTTAAATATCAACTTGGTGCTAATTTCTATTAAAATAGATAATTATGAAATAAATAAATTTAAAATAAAATTATACAAAATTTCGAATGGTTAAGAAATTAAAATATCAATATAACGTAAATTCATTCTCTATGCGTATACAGGGTGTCCCTTTTATATTATTTCTTATTATATTTAAATATCAATTTGGTGCTAATTTCTATTTAGTTAGACGATTATGAAATAAATAAATTCTAATAAAATTATAGAAAATTTCGAATGATTAAGAAATTAAAATATCTATATAACATAAAGTCATTATCTATACAGTATACAGGGTGTCCCATAGGAAGTCACCTATAAGTTTATGCCAACTACAGACGTGTCCATTAATTTAGGCAGCGAGCTGCTTTAATACATAAAATTCATCAGGAATAACATATTGAATAACAAATTCATTAACAAACTCGTTATACTTCACATCGATAGAAATATTAATCAGGTGTTTATAGTCCTGAGACATACTAACTTCATTACACCTTTTTCTCATTGTCTTCAATGTGTCCATTAATTTTGGCAGCGAGCTGCTTTAATACATAAAATTCATCAGGAATAACATATCAGATAACAAATTCATTAACAAACTCGTTATACTTCACATCGATAGATATATTAATCAGGTGTTTATAATCCCAGGACATACTAACTTCATTACACCCTTCTTTCATTGTCTTCAGTGTGTCCATTAATTTTGGCAGCGAGCTGCTTTAATACATAAAATTCATCAGGAATAACATATCGAATAACAAATTCATTAACAAACTCGCTATATTTCACATCGATAGATATATTAATCAGGTGTTTATAATCCCAGGACATACTAACTTCATTACACCTTTTTCTCATTGTCTTCAATGTGTCCATTAATTTTGGCAGCGAGCTGCTTTAATACATCAAATTCATCAGGAATAACATATTGAATAACAAATTCATTAACAAACTCGCTATACTTCACATCGATAGATATATTAATCAGGTGTTTATAATCCCAGGACATACTAACTTCATTACACCCTTCTTTCATTGTCTTCAGTGTGTCCATTAATTTTGGCAGCGAGCTGCTTTAATACATAAAATTCATCAGGAATAACATATCGAATAACAAATTCATTAACAAACTCGTTATACTTCACATCGATAGAAATATTAATCAGGTGTTTATAATCCCAGGACATACTAACTTCCTTACACCCTTCTTTCATTGTCTTCAATGTGTCCATTAATTTTGGCAGCGAGCTGCTTTAATTCATTACCAAACTCGTTACACTTCACATCGATAGATATATTAATCAGGTGTTTATAATCCCGGGTCATACTAACTTCATTACACCCTTCTTTCATTGTCTTCAATTTCCATTTACTCGATAGCTAATTACAACTCCTTTCTCGCTTGGTTTTGACACTCTCATTAGCATCAGGATCGCCGTCCTCCCAACCTAACTTCGTCGAAAGATGATATTGCCGGACCAAGTGAATGGTTATTATCGTACAATCGATAAATCAATTTACGTTCAATCTCCATCAGCAGATTTAAGCGACCAGAGACGTGGCCTGGTCGTACGTAAAAATTCTCTCCTTTCCTCTCGTTGCTCCAAACTTTCCATCGATCTTGGTGCCAAGTATATCTGATCCTTCGGAATCTTCCGCCAAAGTATCAACATCGTGTCGAAAAATTCAAATCTGAATTTCCATCTCGAGATCAAGAGAGGAGGCTAAGGCTCAGATTCGTATTTGGGATCGGAGGGAAACCGGTAGAACCTTGGCTTTAACGTTGCACGTAAAACTGGATGCAAATGGAGAGAAACACGAGACTACGTTTGAAAGAAATTGGACGAGTTTCGATCACAGTTCCCGCGTGGAAGAAGAAACGGAAACGAGTTCCATCTCGCTGTACGAAAGGGAGGACAGCCTGTTCATCTGACAGAAGGCCATCGGTTGAGAAGACTGGACACGAGAGTGGCATCGAGAAGGTTATTAGGAGACCTGGGGATTCGGAGAAAAGGGTCGAATGTACACCAGGAGGGCCAGTTCCATTGCAGACATAACCGCACTTTGCTACATTAGCTTTTATGTTAGTACACTCGACCATGCGGCTTACCTTCCTCTTAGCAATGTCCATCTCTGCGTTAGGCCCGCGTATATATACATTTCGTCCAGAGCGTTCCCAGTTTCAACGTTGTAAACGTCCAGTAGTAGTATAACCATCATCGTTTCACAGTGTTCACGGTACGACCATTACTTGCAAGGTAGCCGTTGTTTTAAGGCTTATCTAACGACTTCCTGATGGGGGAACTTCAACTGGCTTAAACACTCGTTACCCACGGCTGACCTTCGCTGAGAAAGTCGATTCTTTCCGCTTCGTACCTTTCCTTCTTACCTCTCTGACCTCTCCGAGAAACTCCGAAGCATCGCCTTCAGCGAAATTCGATGATTATTTCGCGCAAGGATTAGAGGTACTTCACCCGAAAATCGCGTGTGAGATTGTAGAGACTATTTTGGCATAAGAATAACAGAAATGAGAAATTTCTTACTTTTATTTAAATGCCTTTCCAAGTGATTTTCTATTTAAGTATTGGGACGTTTCATTTTGGTTTATGACTGAATTACGAATTTCTTATAAGCATATAATAAGGGGTTCGTCCCATACAAACAAATAAATCAATTTTTAATGTACAGGTAGGAGATATTTGGGACAATTTGGGTGTGGTAAGCAATCGAAGAGTTTCGAAAATTTTGCAAATGGAAGTCTGGATCAAATAGTATGGAATTAATACTGAATCTACCATAGGCAGTCAAATGATTGTTCTATTACTATATGACATGCAGGGAAAATACAGTAAGGGTAATAAAGCCACCAAAATTTGTTTCAATTACAGGAAATATTTTTGTGAGAAAATTATTGTATTGTACAATGGTGGAACCTGTAATTCGTACAAAATGGGGTGGACAAGAACGAAATATTATTGTGCTTTCCAAGTATGCATATAAAATTATACCACTATCACTTATCTTTCATTTTCTGTTCCTATTTAAAGTTCTGATGAGAAAAATTTATTTCTTTTAAATTATAATCTATTTTACACCTTTACAGCCTTTACCTTTATCGATTACAGTAAATGAGATATTTGATTTTACGAGATAATAATCGCCATACTTTTTCGAGAACCAAGTGAAATTTGAAATTTCCTATTTCAGGTACTATGTTCTTTGATCATACGTGATATAAATTTTCAATATCTGCGTGCAAATTAAAATTGTAATTGTTAAGGAACACTCTTCGTGGGACAATTTTAGCAAATGTTGACTAAAAATTAGCTCTCTTGGGGATAAAAGAAAAATATTTAAACGCGAATAATACGTGAAAACTCGTGGTTAATATCCGTGACAAATGAGTTATGGAAAATTGCACACGAGAGTCTCAGCAACATTTCAGAATGTTCGATGCAGGATGAATAACACAAGCAATAAACCGTCATGGTACAATTGCCTAGCAGACGCATTCAATAAAATCCAATTTGTCGGTAGCTCAGGTCCTCACCAGCAAAATTAGAAGCGTGTGTACACGGGTTCGCACGGAATATGCGAGAGCCACCCTAAGGCCAGCAATTCAGCACATTCCTGCAAATAATTTCGGGTCACTCGCAGTCTAAAAGGTCCATCACTGTGGGTAATACAAGAGCGTAGCTGGTTTCCGTTGAAATGAAAAGATAAAAGTGGGAAAGCCACGAAGGATTCACGTGCTGCGCGTTGCGAAGAAGGAACATCGTGATTGGAAACTCATAAACGTTGGCCTACTCGTCAGTGCGGCCAAGGAAATAATTTTTAAAAATTTTACGTCGTATTAAAATAAAAATATTTCATGTAATCCTGCGTATTCCAATTCTTACTATTTTTCCCCCTTTTTTTGTGCAAAAAATCGCGCGCCAAATTATCGGCAAGTTTAATTATCGGTAAAAACAGCAGCAGGCTTTAGAATTTATTGAAATTATCGATTGATCCGATCACGATGCCGGTGTTTAATATCCCGTCGAGTGAAATGGAATTAAAATCGATCACAGTTGCGAACTTCTTAAAATTCTGAAAATTAATAATCGCTGTAAATACGTGTCCGATGTTAATCGAAAATCAGCTAGGCAATTATATAAATTTCAGAATCTGTAAAAGTTCTTAGCAGGATTACGCGTGATCTGATCATAATTCAACCCTTTTGCGATATTTCAAAGCCAGCAGTGTCTGGAGGAATTATTAAATTACTGGAAATATCTGCGATTGTAAGAGAGGGACCGTATATCGCATACTCCCACTGTCGAGATATTGCGGTTTAAAATTCTGAATGTCGATTCTCTTTAATAGCAGTTCGTTAAATTACAGAAATCCGAGCGAGAATAAAATTTCTCATAAAAGTGGGAAAGTTTTGATCAAACGTAATTCGCCGGGAATATCAAGGATTCATTACAATTTCATTCTTTGTACAGGAATATCGTGTTACCGTGCTGTCTGAAATACCATATATTAAAACGCGTATAGTGTATGTCAAGGGCAAATACATATCACCATGTAAATATAAATTTAAATTGAATACATTTAAATATATATATATATAATATATACATGGGATGGATTATTAAACGGGACACGGTTTGATATGAACGACTATATATATATATAAGAAATATAAAATATAAAAATATAAAAAATATGTATGTATA
>NW_016910197.1:156095-162799 GCF_001483705.2 Eufriesea mexicana
ATAATAATAATAATAATAATAATAATAATAATAATAATGACGATGATGATGTCGATGATGATAATGATGACGATGACGATGACGATGATGATGATGGTGATGATAATAATAATATAATAATGATATGTATGAAAAATAATAAACGACTATAATGCTAAATAGTAATTAAATTAATAATGATTAACCTAACGAGAGTGACTTCTGTACCCCATCTTTTCCATTCTACAACTTCGTACGTATTACACACGTATATATATATATATATATCGTAGTATCGTATCCATCGCATAAGCCTAGAAATTATTATCAATTACTCGAGGCGGGGCAAGCGGTCTCGTAATTAAAAAGAATTTTAAAGAGTTTCCGAAAGTTTTATTTTTCTATTCTTCCTCTCTTTCGCGGATGTCAGGGGAATGTAATTACATCCGTGCTCTCTGCCCCCCGTTCTTATTAATTTCAGAAACTTTTATTCAAGCGTACGGCTTAATTAAACCCAATTTAATGTTACTTATAATACGTAACGTTCGTTTTGCAAAGAGATCACATTTCTTCTGTCGACGTAATTACTGTTCGAATCGGAAGGAAAACGGAAACAAAGGACCCTCCGTGACGCTGTTTCTCGTCAAATGAAACCTATCGCCAACAATGGCGATCATTCGAGGTGTCGCGATCCTAGAGCTGACAATCGTGCAATTTCCAGCGATCAAAATTAATCCCGATATCCGGTTCGATTTTTCCCATGATGGCCGCCGACGGAGGCGTTTGCACGATGCAAAACGAGCTTGCCAGACAAACCAAGGATGTTGTTTCGGTTACGCTGTCACGGTCTATAATAGAACCGCGACAACCTCGACGAGTATATACGAGAGCACGAGGGATAATTAAGGTTCGGGGCAACCTACGTGGCTTTTGTACTCTGTCCTGTAGAGAGTTGCTGGTTCGAGAGAACAGAAGGCTCCTGGACCAGCTGGCTGACAGAGAACGCGGCTGAGTCTTAATTTAGCGTACCAGCGAAATTATAGTAAACTTCCGCTGTTAATTAACCGATGCACGAAAGATTCTATCTTCCCCCGGCCTCCTCGCACGCTCACCTTTTTTACCAGCTCGTTTCCTCTTCGAAAACATTTCGATACAACCTGTCTGCCGCTCCACCCACGGATGTCGCGACTTCTAAAACAGAATTGTCGCTTAACTTATTCCTACACCCCGACGCTTACTCGTTCCTCGGGCC
The DNA here is from genome assembly GCF_001483705.2 of Eufriesea mexicana. Taxonomy (NCBI): domain Eukaryota; kingdom Metazoa; phylum Arthropoda; class Insecta; order Hymenoptera; family Apidae; genus Eufriesea; species Eufriesea mexicana. The sequence goes on from NW_016910197.1 coordinate 157,327, forward strand.
ACCACCCTGTACAGGTCCCAGCTCGCCCCTCTAACAACGACTTCTACGTCACTTCCATTCCAGCCTCTCCCCTTCCAATTCGCGTTAGTCGTCTCCATTTTACTCGAGTTCGTTTTCTCACCCACCTACCTACGACGCCTCGAAATTGCACGCGAGTAATTTATAATTTAGACGCCGAGGAGCTGCTAGGAGACGACGAAGACGAGGACGGGGCCGACGTCGCTGCGAGTAAAGAGGGAAGACACGCGTGTGACCATGCCTGTCGGCTTCGATTAACGTTTCAGACTCGCTGCTTCGTTACTTTTTCAGATTTTCCTCGGCCCCTGGCTAGGGGACAGCTGGGAGGGGGAAACGGAAATTCTGACGTTGAAATCCCGTTGTTTATTTGTTTATTTAGTTATTAGCACGTTGACTGCCCCATGGCATTTAAAAATTCGAACAAGATGAATAGATAAAGGACCTCGAGGAATGAAAATTGCGCTATTTTCTCATTATACTATTTAATAATTTATTATATCCAAGGCCGGCGTGACCTCTTGCGGGGCCAGGTTCAAAAATTTTGCGGAGCTAGAATACACGTTTAACACTAGATTTACGGAACCCGTATATTTGACGCAAGGGTTGTTCCAATTAACAGCTAGAATACACGTTTAACACTAGATTTACGGAACCCGTGAATTTGATGGAAGGGTTGCTCCAATTACACGATAGTAACAGATTTTGTTAACTTTAGTTATATTAAGACTGTTAATATAATATATAATTGTTTTTAAATTAAACTAATCGTTAAAAGAAAAGGCGCGTGGATTCCTTTACCTGTCAATTTGACAGGTGTCCTTAGAAATAGGTATACAGGTAGCGTCCGTAAACCTAGTGTTAAATCTGATATGGTATCGGTAAATGGTATGGTATCGTCATTCTCTAAGGAGTTAATCAAAATCGGTGTTTTCTAAGTGGGTGGTTTCCTTAACACCTAATATCTTCCGCACTCGTGTTGCAGTCGTATCAGCCTTCGATGTCAACGTTTAATGTCAACATTTAGAACACGCTACAACGAAATATTTCCATGCAAAGATGGCAGAGAAAATCTTGCACTCGTCTCAGTGTACAGCAAGCTGTACCATATCCAATTAATCCATAATCAATTAATGGATTATGCGATCGTATTTTCTACACACCCGAATATTCAATCTACTATACGGGGGTCCTGCAAAATTTCTGATGAGTTTTCGTAGACCGAGGGGCCTTTCAAGACGGGGGGCATTTATTTATGTTATAAACCTAACACGAAGGGTCAGGAGACCAATGGAAGAAAAGTGAAGGGTGAAGACCTTAAACAAATATGAAATACGAGAAAATATTGGAAAATTCGTGATACGTATGTTAAAAGGAGAATCAAGAAGTCAAATGCTAAATAAGGATTTTTAATAAAAAATTAAAAAATGATTATTTAGACTGTGATATGGTTAGTGTGAAGCAAGAAGAAAACTTTTTAATACACTGAAGATAGGATACACTGAAAACAGGAATGTAAACGTGGGGACAAAAAGAGAAACGAAAAAATAATAATAATTACAACAGTAATAGTAATTACAGGGGTAAGAGCAACGATAATCGTAATAAGTAGTAGAAAATAATATGATGTCAGACAGGGAAAACAGAATAGATCTACAGTATTAATTCACAATAATAATTACAAAACGTTTATAAACTGTCTAAATAAGTGAAAATATCAATGAACGAGTAAACATTATTAACATCAACAAACCTACTAAACATGAAAATTGAAATCAGTATAGCGTTCCTATGTGATTCTGCAACTTTGAATACGAGGAAATTCTCTACATGAATCTTAAAACATTGAACTATAAAATTCTCAAATAAAATTTTTCCATGATTACTGAACAATCCACGAGCTCATTGAGAACTTTATAAAATTGGGGAAAATATTATAGTTAACCCTTTGCACTCGATGGAGGACCTTCAGACACCATTAAATAAAATTTTAAAGATCGATAATAATTAATACGTTAAATTTAAAATAACGTAACAGTGTGCAAGATATTGACATTAAATAAATCTCCATGTTAATCATCACACGATTTCCTATTTATTAGTCCAAAAAATATCCCCAACTTTATAATAGAAAAATTTTGAATTTTTACCCTTCTGCAGCCAAAAAATCGACGAGTGCAGAGGGTTGAAACGTTTAAATCCAAGCATGAGGAAAAAATTATTTGCTCATAAACTGCAAATTGAATTGTTCATCTTTTTTAATAATCGTAATAATCTTGATTAATTTTTTCGAATAATCTGAGTATTTTTATCTGCACTGAAACGAAGAAAATAAAAATCATTAGCGACGTCGTGAAGCCTGTTTTCGGAAAGAAGAGCGTGATCGGAGGCGAATTGTCACAAGTTTTAATCGGTTGCAAAAATTCATTCTTCCCGTCGTCACACGAGATCCAAGGATGATAATCCCTTCCCGCCTTCGAACTCGCGACCGAATGTAATTCCAAACTTTAAATTGAGAAGCAAACTTGGCCGTTGCGTGGAAACGCAAGGTGTAACGCTGACGTAGCCTATGGGATGCGAAAAATCACCCCAATTTCGACTGCGTATGGAAATTTTCAGAGAACTCGCTCTTTATGGATTAAGCAACTTTCTCATTATCCTGATTGCCTTCTTTAAGTCCTTCAACCGACTAGACACGCCGTTGCATCCAACTTCCGTTGCCATAATTTATCGTGCATGTCGTTACGACAACACCATATCACGGTTTAGTATACCAGGAAGCTTACTCCGCGATTAAAATTCGAGTAAATTCGAAAAATTCGAATATGCAAATAAATTGTTAGATTGATTGAATTTTAGACGAAATTTTTGAATTTGAATGAAATTTTTTGACTTTCTGTCCAGAGACTGACGTAAGAGAATATGGTGTCTGTGTTTTATGGAGAAAATTACTTTTAGGAATGGGAAAAATATCTTTAATATTGGTACCTTTGAATTACAATTTTAAGCTTCTACCTAATTTCTACAGTTATCACGACTTTAATAAATATATATAATTTATTTGGATAAAATTGGATCATTCTTTGTTAATAAATAAATGAATAAATAAATTTTTGGAACGTGGAGAAAAATTTTTCCTGTTCGTTTCTTTGTTATTTTATTAAATTCTGCATATTTTTTCGCATCTTCGAAGATGAAACTCTTGTTGTGGTTCCTTGTAGCATCTGTCATAATCAATGTCCTAATTGAGGGAAATAAAGTTTCTCTTTACAGGTAGAACGTCTAGGTATTTTTAGAAATTTTTAGGAATTTCGTCTAGGATCGTCTAAAAATTTTTGATGTTTATTTCTTTGTTATTTTATTAATTTATGCATATTTTTTCGCATCTTCGAAAATGAAACTCTTGTCGTTCCTTACAGCATTTGTCATAATCATCTAATTAAGGGAAGCAAAGTTTCTCTTTACAGCTAGGTCGTCTAGGCTGGGACTGAACCTCATTAAAAATAAAATATATATAAAAATACACTGCTTGGATGATTTATAGACTGACAGAGAAATTACAATACATGTAACCTTCTGTCTTTGAAAATATTATCGTAAACGAATACTAAAGTCAAAATTTTTGATTCAATACCTTAAGAAACGTGCATCAGATAATTTGAAAGATATGAAGAAATATCAAGAAAAATTTAAACCTTTAAATATTTGCCATCTCATGCTGGAAATCATAATTCAACACCGTTATTTTCTTGAATTCGAACTCGAAATTTTGTCAATATACTTTTAAAATATCGTATTATACTTTTGATTTATGAATAGACAGTCGATATTTCATAAATTTTTCTTTCATTAACAAATTTGTAAACGATATACAAAATGTGCCATATTATTTCTGAAATGACTCTGCTACTATTCAAGGTCAGAATTAATTCAGGTTTCAGTAATTAAAAATTTGTTCATGCGATGAATGAAAAACGCCATAAATTTACAAAAATAACACGGTTGTTTGTAAAATTCGAGGCGAATTTCCGCGTCGGTGATCTGAATTTCAGAAGCTCGAAATAAAACTTGTAAATTGCTTTTCCCTGGGCACCATTTATGTGTCATAGATCTATTATGCAAAACTGCATCTATTTTTAATACTGCACACAACGCAGTAACCACTCGACCTAGAAATGTCCGTCCACTCATTGCATTCAAAGTGAAAACAACCGAGCCATGCTGAATTTCAAATCAATTTTTGCATTGGCGAAAAATTTGCTCAAATAAAAATTAATGCACTTTAAATTTTCATTGTTACACGAGAATGAACTATTTCTTCGTTTTCACCTTCTCATAAATTTCAATAAACGTTTATACGATGACACGTGTGTAAATGAATTATTTCTTCGTTTTTAACCCTTTCATAAATTTTAATAAATGTTTATACGACGATACGTGCGTTTTTATTGTATCCCATAGACGGTATGCCGTATTACGCAGAGCTTGGACGTAAGTGATTATTTCCTGCGGATTTCTAGGCGATAGAAACTTCGAAGGTCTACGGAACTATCAGCTATAACTCGATAGGAAACGACCAGACAGAGAGATTTTTCGGAAAGCGAGGGGACGTCTAGTGAAAATTACATCAGCGTTGCTCTGCCCTCGACAGCCTTAGATCCAGAAAAATATTCAGACTGAGCCGACTTCTATGCAGATGCTTTCATATACAAGGTGTGTCCGTGGACTTCGTTGCAAAACAATTTTCTAAAAATATTCGCATCACCGAAGTATTTTTACGAGCCTAATTTTATCACGAGCTTCTCCAGTCGGACTCTACAATGACGCAGACCTCGGAGCTTCGACGAATTTTTGAATTTCTGTGTTTCGAAATTAGTCCTACTAGTTATTCGAGAATTAATCTTTCGACAATCTCATCGAGAATCATCTAATTGAGGCTATAATTTTTCGTTACGTGATTTACGATTTCATCGAACGATTAAGTTTTTACTGGAAAGTAACTGCATTCTGAATATTAAACAATTTAAAAATTAAAGTTTTAATAATTATAAGAATTATTGTAAGTAGTAGGAAATAAATTTTATAAATATAAAATTTCTCATTTTTATGATAAAGAAAATGTATAATAGAATTTAGAAAAATCATATAGTTTCATAAATATCTTCGCTTCCCTAAAAAGATTTCAAGTGACAATTCTGAATTAGGTGAAGTGACTGTTTAATTAGTACCAATAAGAAGTGAAATAAATTTATTTTACAATAAAAATAATTGCAACGAATATACTTTGTTAAAAAATTTCACGTCAAAGGATAATTTCTTACAAAAGTGTTATTCCAAAGCTGTTCTACATCAAAATTTATAAATAAATTATACCGGAGCTACAATTTCACTCTTTGAACTTCTAAATTTTTCAACGTCAAAGTTTAAAATTTAAAAATCGATATGCCAAAGTCCCCAG
>NW_016910197.1:162831-183805 GCF_001483705.2 Eufriesea mexicana
CGCTGTATATTTAAAAATTTAAACTAAATTTCTATTTTTTATTTCATGTACGTAGTCGATCATGCAAATGAGCTGCTCGTTCTTTTGTTTACACCGAGATTCCGTGTACACACCCTGTAGAGGTGTGCAATTTGAAATGTAGACGTGCCGGCGCACGTGTGCGCGCCAGTTCGACGTGTAAAATATTCAAAATCCATACTCGGGTATTTACAGGGACGGCTGAGCCCGTATGTCGTAACGTTGCCGAGGTTTATTATATTTTAGACGTGCCTCACCTTGCTTACCCCACGGGAAGAGAATCTCCCGGAGACGCGGGGGCCAGGGGGTGAGGAGGGGGCAAATCGAATCGAATGCGGGAAGAAATATAGTTGATCGAACCACGAAAAATCCTGTTTCGAAAACAATCTTCCGTTTTATTCGTCCTCGTCCATTCTAAAATCTCTCTATACTCCATCTTTGCTTCACCGTTTCTCAACAACCGCGATCATTTCGATCGAATACACCTTACTAGCAGAAATTTAATAGAGAAGTTTATTATAATTCCTATAATTTGGAAAATAATTAATTAATAAAATACAATAACATTATATTTTAAATATTTTAAATATTTAATAATAATAATTAAATAATTAATTTCCTTAACAATTTTTCAGCTGCCATAATGATCAATGGACGCGAAAGATTTTTTTACGATAAATTACTATTGTAGAAGAAACTAGTGCTCGATATTATAGGGAAGTCTGACTATTCAGGATTCGTTCTACTGGGATTGAAGAGACAGTGATTATGGAACATTTGCAATTGTTTAATGTATTTACAATTTGTGTTTGCACAACGTATTCACATAATGCCTTTCCAAATTGCAACGTGTTTATCAATTTAGCGAATCTCTTTAATTGGCCAAATGCTGGCTGATCTTTTCGCGGTCAAATAACCGGTGAATGAAAGAAAAGTGGAACTTTGAAATAAATAAAATGCTGGAATCGCGAGGACGAGTGACTCAGACAACACTGAATACGAAATTTTGTATCCAAATTTTGCGAAATGGTCTTTTAAGTTATGGTTGATTCACCGTTAACTCGGAAGCTTTTCTAGCCAACTGACCGATGTCTCGACTGGCTTTTTCCAAGCTTCGTAGACCTCGCATCTGTATTATAATTTTGATAACTGAAGAAGACGAGGAATGGGTGATGAACGAAGTTGAGGTCTCGATTTTTTAATCCCGTCGATCAGAATTACGTATGCGATATGGTAACTGACTAATGAAGCAGAACCGTCGAAGGTGGATAATTATTCAAAGAAGAAAAGCGAGTCAGGACAGACCTACCGGATAGGATATGCAAAAGGACCGGGTGAGACAAAAAGACGGAGGGAGACAAAGTGGAAAAGGAGAAAATAGACGGAATGGGAAGGAAAAGAGAGTAAGAACGAAGGGGTAGACACCATTTTTCAGACTAGCATCCATGAATCTGAAATTGAGTGGATCAGCCATCTGCGCCACTCTTACCGGATAGATCTGTATGCGCATACAGCGAATGCTTCTTTAGCAGAGGGTAAATTGCATATGCAGCCACCATTCGATAATTTTCCTTCCAGTTCGGCCATGTGATAAACCCCTGTGCTCGATATGAACCGTGGGCTAGTGAATTAACAGGGTCGAGTTCGAGTACCATTTTAAATAATTTTTCGTAATTCGAATAGCATATTACACGCAACAAATAAAATATTCCAATATTCTTCACAATGCAACGTATACCTTCGATCAAATCCTGTATAGTGAAATACTAAATAATAAGATTCATATTCGCAGTCATAATCGATCAGAGAGTTCGGGGGTTAAAACTCTTTGGGGCACAGTGACATTATTAATTGCACATACATAAATAAAAATATAATATTATACATAAATGATAAATAGATGACATTGTATCGAAATCGACAATCAAGAATTGAATATTCCACATAAAAATATAAACTTGACTCGTAAAAATATCATTTATACAACATTAGATAACTTAATTTTAACCTAAACTTTATAATTTCTGTGAGTAATATATTCCAGTATTTTTGGGAAAATAAGAACGAAGATATTTAGGTGAATAGTGAAACACACTGTATATACAGAAATTACTATAACTTTTCAATAACGAAATATTCTTATTTCATACTCTTATTTCTCCTCTCATTTTGCATATAGGCTTCATACACTCGAACAGGTTTTAATATTGCATTGTATCTAATCTTTCATCTAACCTATGATCTTATAAAATTATTAAACGTACTTGGAATAAATTCCTCGAATTTGCATGCATTATTCCTAATAATAAGGTCAACACTCTTTTTCTGATATAACACTGAACATATTCGCCTAATTTCTGTTACTTCGAGTAACGTCAGGAACGTACAGAAGGTTTGGGATTTTTGGGGGTTCGATGTGCCGTGTTGAACTCTTTGGGGCACGCTGGGATTAAAAGTGTGCGGAATGACTGCGGAATTAATTTTAATCGCGCAATTTAATTTTCTTAATTAACACCGTATTCGCGAACTCTTTCATCATTTGCCAGAAAAACAATTCGAGTATAAGTCCAGCTGGAATGGTGACAATAGCTAGTGTCTGTCAAACAGAGGCCATCTGTATCGAAGCAATTGCGTATTCCGTGTCTGAGCCAAACAAATCGATGAATTATCGCGTGTAATATTTGCCAGGTGAGCCTAACCTGTTCACTATGATCCACAGGTTTCCCTGGTTTAGCGAGAAATTTTATTTTAGCGAGATTAGGAAAGAATACAGTCAAGTGACATAATTTAATCATCTTAACTCTTTGGGGCACGCTGGGATTAAAAGTGTCCCACCTTTTTGATGCACCGTGATGCATGGTGGGACATTTTTAGTCTCACCTCGAAATATTGCAATAGCTGCATGCCCATAGGTTTATATTTCGTCTTATTTGAGTAAAGCAGTTGGTAATACCTTCGATAAATGTTATAAATGTATTCGCTCGTGTTGGCAACATTCAGCATGTCAATACAGGTTCATCGATTGTTACAAGCAGAAGGTTTATCGCGACAATCCTTTTTTCCTGGTTTAAGCATGCCAATACAGGTTCATCGATTGTTACAAGCAGAAGGTTTATCGCGACAATCCTTTTTTCCTGGTTTTATGTTTTTACATTATACGATTCCTTTATTAGTAAAAATATACCAATTTTGTTGCACTTAAAACGCGATAAAATTTCTGTGCAACATGGGTCTATTTTATTATCTGAAATCCACTGCCGTGAAGAGTTAAAAAATAAAGAAAAATAAGAATTTGAAGGAAAATAATTTTTCCTTTTATCTCGGCTTAAGGTGATCGAATAAAGTGTGTAATATCCAAAGAAAGAAGAAGCGAGAAGAAAAGTAGTCTCTTCGAAAACCATGGTAATTTAATCAGGATGTTATCTATTTGGCTAGCTAATGCAACGAGCGGAGACTTCCAAATGGGTCAATTTTTATCGAGATGATTAACTTCATTACTCGAGGAGAAGGTAGTAGCTTGCACACCCACGACGTTTCATCTTCCAGGTGAGACCATCAACGAGCTACTCAGCTCGTGCACTGTGCCTTTTATGGCTACTTGTTTACATGCGGCACGTATTAAAAATAAATCGTAGCAAAGTATGCAAGAAGAAGGAAGTTTTGCGATCGCTAGGCAACTGTGTCACACTTGAAAAATACACGATAAAACGCCAGCTGAACGAAGAACAGAACACGTTAGAAGATCCAACGCCTAATAATCGAATTATTAATGCACCAAAAGCGTCCATATTCCACGTTCCAAAGATCCGTCAGGTATAATAATCTTCAAGCCAAACAGCGAAAACCAGTGAAGCTTCCGGGTACTAACTGTTTTGGTAACCAAGCTTGTACCTTAAATGCACAGCCTGTCTAATTCCCAGGTCGCGACTACCAGTGGGTGACGAGAGGAACAGCGATGTGTGACAACCATAAGTCAAGCCAGGAAACGGAAGCAAACGTCTAAATCACGAAGTAAGTCTAACCTCGATAAAGACATATGCTGATCATCTTCTTCTTACTGAATCAAGGACCAGTTGTAAAACTCAATTCTTGAACGCGTTACACCTAAAAGAATCATTGTTAGACCAGCAGGAGTCAGCAAAAATTGACAGAATTCAGAGTCCTTCTCAACCTTAGATCTTACCGCACAAGTTAATTGACCTGAAAAGGAATGACTATATTTATATAAAGTCTTTCAATCAGTTTCAGAGTGAGATTCGATTAAGATATCAAGCTTTATCCTGTGAGCCGTAAAGACTTTTAATCTCTGGCCTTTTGTTTCTGGCTTGAAATTACTGTCGCTTAAACAGAGTAGTCCTACTGAAAACGTGACGAATATCGTGTCAGGAGGTTCGATGATCATTTATGTATTTTGATGGATGTAAAATTATTCTTGACTCAGGAATGAATTATTCTCAGAAATGTACGAAAGCAATAATAGCCATCACCTGAAATTCCGATGACACTGTTTGATTTAGCTATCTGTAAGGACTTCGTCTCATCGTTGTGAAGGTATGTCGTGGGTATTAAAGAACGAAGGCACAGAGGACACGATGTCCGTCTTCGAAAAGCTCTGTCCCGAAGCCTAATCGCGAACGAATTGCTTTTTCCAAGGCCCAGCCCAAACGTTCGAGGTGGTCCGCGTGTCCGCGAGTCATGGAGTGCTGGTCGGAAAGACATAAACCAGGCGCCCATTGACTCGGGACCCTAGATGTCTCTAGGAGTGGAAACAACATCTAGGCTTTCCTTTTCCGTATCGACGGATGCGTTCCTACACTCCTTATAAGGTGTCAGTGAGTATCGCAGTCACTGACAAATCAAACTGGACAACTCAGAGACCCTGATTTCTTCGAATCTTCGTGGATTTGTTGCTGACACGAAGAGACGTTGCAAACTGTTTCTTTATCCGGAAGAGTGGCTAAATCAGTAGAAGATAAAGATAAACGAGGACAAATGTGAACAGGTTACCATTTGCATTCAGGTAAGGAACCGTTTACTCAATTATACTTCGCAATCTAATCATACCATAGGTTAAGACAATTAAATATTATACTTGGAAATACACGTGGATGCCAAATTAACGTGGAAGCAGAAAGTATATATTTTCAAAGATCGACCAGAATCGAATCAGAAGGAGAAATACGTACTGACCTAGCAGAAAACGCTTTAGACTCAGACTAGACGATGAACTCATAACGAAACAATCATTAGGCTCATCCGGATATATGGATACCGAAGTGTGGATGATGGCAGCAAAGGCCACGTTTCAAAATTGAAAATGGTATAGTAAATATTCTCGAAAAAGGAACACACCTTGGCACGCACGGTATGACAGAATTCGTGTGGACCTCAAAATTGAAACAGTAGCTGAAGAAATTACACGATCGAGTAATAAATATGAAACAAGGTTGAACGATCATTTGCACTTCAACTCAAAAGACTGCATAGATAGCGTCTCAAGATCGCGAAGAAAGTTTTTAGTCGAAAATAGAAACGATGTACCAGGGACAGCTTGATGACCATGAAAATCGTCGCGAGACGATAATGCACAGTGAATATTTGTTTCTGAATTTGTCATATCATTCTTCCGATTACCTGTCGTCTGTTTTCCGCTTCTTTAATATCGGTGACTCGCCAAGAAAGCTGGAAGATATATTCCCGTCCTCTACTTTCCCATTCTCTGTTCCCTGCGTCCTTTTCTCATCCCTTTCTACTGTCTTCCTTTATTCCATCGCGTCGTCTCTCTGCCCAACGCTCAGACTTATATTTCTTCCTTATTCCGACTCTTTTCACCCTCTCGCGCGCTGAGAATACCACGGTTACCCTTTCTCCTTCCTTTCTTCTTTCCTCTTTTTTCCCCCCTTTCAGACCGGCCAGATGGGTGCGCGGATGCACGGCTAAAGAAATCCTGAATCTTCCCTGTGCTCATTTTATGAAAACATCGCCGATAGGACGAGGAGATATTCAGGGAACGAAACGTCTCGTTCGAAAGAGAAACTGCTGTTTCTGGGTTCAAGGTAAATTTCATTGACACGAGTATCCCGTATTCTCCAGTGAAGATAAATTCGAATAACGGAAATGTATCTTTCGTTCATCGTACTTCGTTTCAATCTGCGCGCTGCTGCGACTTCTCAGTTCGAACTAGACTCGAGGAAAACGTGAGATTTAATTTTCACACTGCTTTTGATGCAAGCTTCGCTTTCTGCATTACGTTGGAGAGAGTGAAAAAAATTTTGAAGAGAGATGTAATAACAGCAACGTTAATATACTCGTATGTTTCTATTGGACGAAAATTATTTTGCAGTTTAACGTTTTGTAATTGAGGGAACAGAATATTTTTGGGGAGAGACAGACACTTTTATCCTGATGATCGAATTTTGTGGATTATTGTTTATTACCAGTAGTTCAATATATTGTTGGCAAATTTCATCGATACCCATTGACTTCCTGCAGGAGAAATCCTTCGTTGGATTTCTAGGAAGACATTGCCAAGGTTCAAGGACAATAGTCACATATGTAGGTGTTCAGATGCAAAGCTCGGAGGTCCAGATCGGATTTCAACCGAAGAGGCTACCTACACTTGAAGACGACGAGAAGGGACACGCCCTATAAGATTGAGGGAGATGAATTCACCTGTGAGCCTAGGACTGAACAAAGCACTTAGCTACCAAACTAAACTCCTTCTGATTAAAATCTTCTATAATACAATATCAGTTTCAATTTTAAATACTCCGAAAGATGAAATTGACAGATGGGTCCTTCTTCTGTAACCCTATCAAGTCCCGTTTAAATCGGATTTTATAGTGTAGGATATTTTTAAGGGTTAAGAGTGAAAAAGGAACGTGTGATCCTGAACTGAATGTGTGGTCCTAGTTCCTAGTTCTAAGCGATTGCATGGGAACGCCTGCGTTCAAAGTGATACTTTTACTTTACTTAGTTACTTCAACCTATTTAATAAATAAAATATATAATATATGTGGGATTGGAATAAGTACGGCCCTGGAAGAATGTTAAGTGTGTTTGGGCTTAGAACGAAGGAGACTGCGTGCAAGAGGATCGAATGTAAAGGATGTTTATGAGCCGAATGCGATAAACGAGTGAAAATTTATGAATGCGCTTGACTGTTTAGAATACGTGACCGACCGATTGAGAAGAGGGAACGTGGGTATGGAAAAGGACAGAGCGAATGCTTAAATAAGGGTGCAAGGGCGCAGGCAAGACCAGTCCTTCACGGTGCTCAAGATAGCGTCTAAGAAGTAAAAGTCGAGCTTACCCGTAGCGGGTCTCTAGTTTCGTAGCCAATAAGTATGTTTATTGTATTTTAAGAAGCAGTAAAACAACGTTACTTTAGCCCATCCACCCACCCCGATCCTACATATATGATAAACAACAACTAAAAATAGATTATATTAATCTATTTTCTGTCACTGCATCTATTACTTTCCTTCGACTTTTGTTGCATTTTCAGTTCCCATCGTCGTTATAATAAATTCGATATTACGATTCCCCTTAAAGTTCGATAATCCAATAGCATAATCGCGAGAAGGATTTGTTTCACTGGTGGAAAGATAACGCGGGGCAGAGTTACCCCTGTATCCCCATCTGATGAACAGATAACCGTTCCCCGGGTTAAACGTTAACAAACCATGGCACACGTTCGATCCAATAAACGCGGCGCGATATTACATTCCAGGAAAATTAATGAATCAATCACAATCCCGTGGAAGCACGAACGAGAACTCGTTTATCGTCAGGCGAACGAACACACCGGAAGAAATATTTTGAATTTATTCGGACCGCGGTGTCGACAGGAAGATAAGTATTCCCTCGACCCTGTTTCAGCGCCCTTCATCTCGCGGCAACCGAAATCCATGGAAGCGCGATAAAGTAATTGCGGTACAAAGTATGAAATATGCAGAAGGCCACACGGGGTGAAGGTGGTCCGGGCCAGGGTGTAGCGAAGATGAAAATGAAGACGCTGACGAAGAGCAAGTGGAAGTAGTAGAAGAAAGATAAGACAAGGGTTGGCTTGGTCGGCGGCAGAAGCGACGAGCCGAGGGTTGCCGCGAATTATAAGTTTTAATTACTGGAAGATGAGCAGATGGATTACTTCGTACCTTCTTCTGCCTCTTTCCTGCCTTTTTCTACTCCTCTCCGACTTCGTTTTAACGGATTACTCCCGCCTCCCGTTAGGCCAGACGGTTTCGGACGGAGGTGCGCGTCAGGAAGAAACCGGTTGATCGAGAATTTTCGAATGCACTGGAACTTGGTTAATATGGATCGTACAGGGGTATGCGTAATGGGTATTAACAAGTTTCAGATCAATTAACGGTAATAGGCGAGACAGAGGAACGTAGAGTGTGCTGAGGAAGCTGAAGGGAACAAAGTGGTTTGGCATGATTTAGACTAGAAACGTATTACGAGAGGATTACACGAAGGAAAAATATACTTTTCGTGTGAGAGTTGGGACAATTTTAGGAGCCATTTTGTAAGATTAAAATAAATATCTACGTAAGGAAACGTATGACAATTCTGGAAGAAATTAGGACTTATTTAGGTTACAAACTGTAACGTACATTGCTGGCTCTATATTATAAATATATAATATATCGTTACGAGATCATATCCACTCGGTATTCAGCCAAAAAGAGCGAATCGTAACTTCAGTGCAGAACAATCCAGCACCTCCCAGAATGTTCGGTTTAAATAATAATCGGCTGTTGGCTATACAAGGAACGTCTTCCATCGAAGTTCAGAGAGTGCTGTCAACCTTAGATAAACAACAACTAAAAATAGATTATATTAATCTATTTTCTGTCACTGCATCTATTACTTTCCTTCGACTTTTGTTGCATTTTCAGTTCCCATCGTCGTTATAATAAATTCGATATTACGATTCCCCTTAAAGTTCGATAATCCAATAGCATAATCGCGAGAAGGATTTGTTTCACTGGTGGAAAGATAACGCGGGGCAGAGTTACCCCTGTATCCCCATCTGATGAACAGATAACCGTTCCCCGGGTTAAACGTTAACAAACCATGGCACACGTTCGATCCAATAAACGCGGCGCGATATTACATTCCAGGAAAATTAATGAATCAATCACAATCCCGTGGAAGCACGAACGAGAACTCGTTTATCGTCAGGCGAACGAACACACCGGAAGAAATATTTTGAATTTATTCGGACCGCGGTGTCGACAGGAAGATAAGTATTCCCTCGACCCTGTTTCAGCGCCCTTCATCTCGCGGCAACCGAAATCCATGGAAGCGCGATAAAGTAATTGCGGTACAAAGTATGAAATATGCAGAAGGCCACACGGGGTGAAGGTGGTCCGGGCCAGGGTGTAGCGAAGATGAAAATGAAGACGCTGACGAAGAGCAAGTGGAAGTAGTAGAAGAAAGATAAGACAAGGGTTGGCTTGGTCGGCGGCAGAAGCGACGAGCCGAGGGTTGCCGCGAATTATAAGTTTTAATTACTGGAAGATGAGCAGATGGATTACTTCGTACCTTCTTCTGCCTCTTTCCTGCCTTTTTCTACTCCTCTCCGACTTCGTTTTAACGGATTACTCCCGCCTCCCGTTAGGCCAGACGGTTTCGGACGGAGGTGCGCGTCAGGAAGAAACCGGTTGATCAAGAATTTTCGAATGCACTGGAACTTGGTTAATATGGATCGTACAGGGGTATGCGTAATGGGTATTAACAAGTTTCAGATCAATTAACGGTAATAGGCGAGACAGAGGAACGTAGAGTGTGCTGAGGAAGCTGAAGGGAACAAAGTGGTTTGGCATGATTTAGACTAGAAACGTATTACGAGAGGATTACACGAAGGAAAAATATACTTTTCGTGTGAGAGTTGGGACAATTTTAGGAGCCATTTTGTAAGATTAAAATAAATATCTACGTAAGGAAACGTATGACAATTCTGGAAGAAATTAGGACTTATTTAGGTTACAAACTGTAACGTACATTGCTGGCTCTATATTATAAATATATAATATATCGTTACGAGATCATATCCACTCGGTATTCAGCCAAAAAGAGCGAATCGTAACTTCAGTGCAGAACAATCCAGCACCTCCCAGAATGTTCGGTTTAAATAATAATCGGCTGTTGGCTATACAAGGAACGTCTTCCATCGAAGTTCAGAGAGTGCTGTCAACCTTTTCAGTAGGAAAATTTATTCTGACGTTTTAGAATTCTTCGGCAATCCAGCGATTGAACTCGAAGAATAAAAATTACACTCGAGATTTGTAACAATATGTAGGAATTTTACCGAATCGGTCAGGAGAAATTGGCAGGTTGGACAAGAAAAATACGAAAATGCTGTTTTAGGTTAACAGTGACAGTAATTTATTACTCAATGAGCTGTCTACAAACTGACTCTCGCTGACACTGACTCTAACTGTAACTCTAGCTATGACTATCGCTCTGACTATAACTGTCACTTTGGTTATGACTATAACTATCCCGTGTTCTACCTCTGCCTAAAAATATCCTACATATATATACAAACACGATATAACTACAACATAATTAATATGTTTTTTCACATTGGATCACCTTTTATACCTATTTATTTTCATAATATCTCTTTAATAAAAATACTTAGACGCATATAGCAACCTGAGAATTTCCTTGTACCTAGCTCTACACTTCCCCACACTCGAACACTTATATTCACACATATACCACGTATACAGTAGCTCCAATATTTAACACTAGAACTACCGATTTGTAATGGATACTTAAATATAGTGCACTCAATTGATATCAATTAATATGATACAACGAAAATAAAAGAGCATTCATAATTGTGTCCCTATTTGAACAAAAATCAATATAATTTTTACCAAAAGCCATTACAAAAATAAAATGTCCGAAACAAGTCATCTTGACCTCCATAATAGTTCCACTGTTAATCGACAAATCAAAATAACGCATGAATACATCTACCAACGATCAATAAATAATATTTTTATATTAAAATAAAATTAAACGCTAGATTATATTTTAATCTTAAAAATTTTGTTATTAAAATAAAATTTTAACGCTAAAACTATCATGGTGATCAAAATGACTCGTGTCAGACATTTTATTTTCGCAATTGCTGAAAATATGCAACTTTTGGTAAAAATTATACTGATTTGTTGAAATAGTTTCAAGCAAATGTAATTAAGGAATAATTAATAATGGAAATTGAATGGAAAAGATGCATATAAGGGGTAGACCAATAAATCCCCCTATTCGTAGCTTCTCAAATACCCCTGTAAAAGCCTGTGCAGGGCAGTGTGAAAAACAAAAAGACGAACGAAACCCTTCGGAAATCTATACTCTCTAGCCGAGCTTGTGCTCGGGACCGGTAAAAATCGATCAGATTCCAGGCAACGTCGCCTTCGCTATAATTTATCATCTCGAAACTGCCTGCCATTTTACGTAATTGAGGAACCGATGGCGGATGAAGACTTCGGCCCGAGAAATTGGCCGTTCGTGAAATTGATTGCCAAATGGATCAGCTGTGCAGCGGCACGGACTTTAACTATTCAAGAGTGCTCTGGCATTTTCGTTGCACCTCGCTGTCAGTTCTGGCCCGTTATCCTCTCCAGTTCCTTCGATGGGAATGAATCTCGCTAATTTTTCAGGAAAACTTGCCGCGCAACTTTCTTCCCCGGTAATATTCTCATTTAATAACGGGACGGGATCTAAGCCTGAAATAAGATCTTTTTGTTCTTTCCGTCGCTTTCTCTCGCCCCCCTTGAACACCGATGGAGATGCACAGTGGGTTAAGAACGTATTATGACCCTGTACTACAAGAGAATTCAGACTTTAATAAAACTTCACGCGAGTATAGAGCACATTCAGGTGTACGGAAAATCGCTTCGAAAAGCTGGAATTGATCCACGAACTTCCGTTTCCTCCTGTTCCAAATGCACCTTGCTGTCACCTGTTTCTTTTCTTCCCCCATTTTATGGCAGAAAATTTCACGAGTGAGTGGAAACCAATGTTGCTTATATGAATATCTTCGTGAAATATCTTACACTGTTAGAAAATTAAATTAGCTTAGAAAATTAGAAATTAGAAAATGATACAATTATTTAATTCGTATTTAATTCTGTCGCGAAAGTTGAAATCAAAAAATAAAATTCTTTAATGTCAAAATTTTTTATTTTAGTTCTATCTTGTATTATAATACAGTTATATTATTGGAATCCAAGTGGGGATGCTTTGTATGCTTGTGAAAGCTCCATGGGAATTGGAATAATTTATTTTCTTGGATTTTCTTGGAACATAGTCCATACTTTGTCTGCCCTATGAATATACCTACGGTTTTAACGAGGACCTATATAAGATCGAACACGTGGCCTGGGGACGGATTTATCATTGACAAAGAATTGCATAACAGCTGATCTCGTTGAAACGTCAATTGAGATTTCACGGGTGAACGTGTTTGAAACCTGAGTGATACTTCGAACGCGTTCTTATATAATGTGTAAGCCGTATACATATATATTCATCGTCCCGTAGATGTTTAAGGTCCTTCGATGCAGCATCTTAATGGATAATATCACCTGCTATATTAAGCCAACGAGACATGATTTCGTGTGAACGAAATAATCTGGCAGAGAATGGGAATGAAGAATAGATTGTTCGAGGAAACTTGGCAAATTTCTGCAGTCAGAAGCGATTACTGACTAACATATGATAGTATAACAAATTCTAGTTCGTACTACTGAATTTTATCACAGCATAGACCACTGTCAGGTCATTTCTTTTATTATATCCAATTACTTTTATTTCGGCCAAGTTACGCCATTTTGGATGAATGTCGGTACGAATGATGGATAGATCTGAGCAATTATTGGTGCGAACGACGAGCGGATGTTGAGATAGATTATCGTTCATGCGAGAGAGACGAATGAGTTCTAGGAATGTACGCGAGATTTTTGGAATGCGTTATACGAGTGTGTAGCATGTGTGAGCGAATAAAAGGAGACTGCATTACGTCTCTACGAGGACAGACATGGAGAAAAAGAGTGAAAGAGTCAAACAGAAGAACAGAGGAACAAAAGAACAGAAGAACAGAAAGACAGTAGAACAGTAATGTAAAGAGAGTCGTGCAAAACTCAGTGCAATTATTACTCATAATAGTAACTTCATTTTAATTTCACTTTAGCTCTTAATAAATATATTTTAAATTCAACATCTTTCCCTGTCAATCCATCTTCCCTACATAATTATTATTATTCTCTGTACATACTGTAATAAATAATGTCAGTCAATTATCCCAATTACCTTTATTATTATCAGAAGCATGTAACGTTGTACGTCAATTTTGTACTAAATCATGGCGACACCACATTGAATTTCCTATAAAAAAACATGTAGGGTCAGATAGAAAAATAGAAAGACAATAGAACAATTGTGTAAAGAGAGTCATGAAAAGGTTAGTGCAATTATTAGTCATAATAATAACTTTATTTTAATTTTACTTTAGCTTTTAATAAATATATTTTAAATCCAACATCTTCCTTTACCAATCCATTTCCCTAAATAATTCAATATTATTATCTATACAAACTGTGATAAATGATATCAGTCAATTATCCCTATTACTATTATTATTATTAGTAGCATGTAACGTTGTACGTCAATTTTGTACTAAATCATGGCGACACTAGATTGAATTTCTTATAAAAAAACACGTAGGGTCAGATAGAAAAATAGAAAGATAATAGAACAATTGTGTAAAGAAAGTCGTGCAAAGGTCAGTGCCACTATTAGCCATAATAATAACTTCATTTTAATTTCACTTTAGCTCTTAATAAATATATATTAAATCCCACATCTTTCTCTGTCAATCCATCTTTCTACACAATTATTATTATTATTTGTACAAACTGTAATAAATAATATCGGTCGATTATCCCTATTACTATTATTATTATCAGTAGCATATAACGTTGTACGTCAACTTTGTGCTAAATCATGGCGAAACTAGATTGAATTCCTCATAAAAGAACATATAGGGTGAAACAGAAGAACAAAAGAACAGGAGGACAGAAAGACGGTAGAACAGTGTTGTGTAAAGAGAATCGTGCAAAGGTTAGTGCAATTATTAATCGTAGCGATAGCTTTATTTTAATTTCACTTTAGTTCCTAATTAAATATATTTTAAATCCATCTTCCTTTACCAATCCATTTTCCTAAATAATTATATATTATTATCTATACAAACTGTGATAAATAATATCAGTCAATTATCCCTATTACTATTATCATTATCAGTAGTATGTAACGTTGTACGTCAACTTTTCACTAAATCATGGCGACGCTGAATTGAATTTCTCATACAGAGGAGAATGAACACCTCGTACGTTCTTTCCATACTTTAATTTGAAGTATACCGTTCAATTTTGCTGAACAATTCATGCGCACTCGCAACAATCTCTCTGATTTATCCAAACCAACGATTTAATTCGATAGTCGAGCCGTAACATGGCAAACGAGCAATTCGAAAGTGAATGGAACAATAAACAACGAGAATGTCGATTAAATCTCTGCTTGGGAATCGCGCGATTTCGAGACCTCGGAATGGCAGAATGATCGAGGGGTGTAGCAAACGGTGAAAAAAATTGTTCAGCTCGAATAGGAATTCACGCTACAATTTCTCGCCCGTGCGGCATGACAGAAGGGCTGCTGATTGGTGTAATAGTACGGTGAAAATGGGTTTGATGGACCCGGCGTGCGGTGTGCGCGGCGATCGTCATACAGCCACGTCGATGAAACGGCACTCTTCGGCTCTCCACGTAGCCCAGGCTTATGCGACACATCCAGACCGAGGTCTGTGTGCGTGAAAGAGGTCATGGATGCTCCAATGCCACTCTTTGATGCGTACAGTAACATCACCGCCCTATAGAGCACCTGAGTGCATGCTCCAACGTTATACGAGGTCAGTTTCGGCTAAAAATATCGTATTTCTTATTTCAACAACCCCTCCGTTCATTCCGATCCAGTTGCACGCGGTTTAGAGCTTTTCCAGCCTTTTTCCGCTCCTCTGGCCACCTTCCATCGCCATTCATGAACCCTAGATCGAAATAAACCTCGAATCGTAGCTTGCCTGGGACAGATGCGAATATTTGTGACGAATTTAGCTATCCAATTATTATTTAACTGTCTAATTATGGCTGTGAAGAGTCATAATTCCATGGATGATCGTTCAACAGGATCCTGACTTTGTATCGTCGCTTAAGGACATGTCCTGCACGGAGTAGACTGTCCAGGACTATGACGAGACATGGTGACACCTAATTAAATAAACTTCGAATCATAGCTTGGCTGGAACAAATGCGAATATTTGTGACGAATTTAGCTATCTAATTATTATTTAACTATCTAATTATGGCTGTGAAGAGTCATAATTCCATGGATGATCGTTCAACAGGATCCTGACTTTGTATCGTCGCTTAAGGACATGTCCTGCACGGAGTAGACTGTCCAGGATTATGACGAGACATAGTGACACCTAATTAAATAAACTTCGAATCATAGCTTGGATGGAACAAATGCGAATATTTGTGACGAATTTAGCTATCTAATTATTATTTAACTATCTAATTATGGCTATGAAAAGTCATAATTCCATGGATGATAGTTCAAGAGGATGCTGTCTTTGTATCGTGGCTTATGGACATGTCCTGCACGGAGTATACTGTCCAAGACTATGACGAGATATAGTGATACCTAATTGGTAATGACGCAGTAAGTTAGCGATTAAGAGTGTTCATTGCGAACATCTACAGCAAATACGTAAATGAAATACGTGTGAGTACATACACTTGCAAATGTACGTAACACGCAGTTGTTCAATTCGATGCCGTCCTATACGCGACCAGTTAACCACTAACCAGCACCTATATCAACACTCGATCGGTATATGCTAAAAGGACAGAGAGATCCACATGATTCCTCGGAACTGCTCGTCCAGCAATCACCCAGCTCATCGATCAACCTTTCCTTCGTTACCCGTCACTCACCACGTGGAAAAACACTGGCAAGTCACGTAAAAGGTTCCCAAATTCTCGGTGAAATTAATCAAAGTATCCTTTCTCCCTTTCCTTCCTTTCCATCCTTCTATCAGCCTTGATCTACAATTTTTCGAATGTGCAGCAGCAGGATACTTGGTTCCAGATCCGCTGACTGGATTCTACGTGACAGTGGCAAGTTTCTGCCAATGTTTCGAAAATTAAGAGATATTCGAAAAGAAGCAGTTGAAAACATTGACTCTAATCTATGTATCTATTTTTGATCGACCATGCGATTCGAGCTTCCATTATAAATAACCTATGAGCGTGTGAGAATATTTTTAAATCGTCAATGACAAATGTTATCACGCGACGCGAGTCTTCAGTCGCGATAATTGCTCGTTTAATTATACAGCTGCGTGACACGAAGGTAGGAAAAGTATGCAGAAATGCAATGGACTGTAATTAGGAACGAGGCTATACCGAATCATATGCTCGTATCCCTGTATTATAGAACGTATTTCGCCAATAAGAGCCAATAAGGGCCAATGTAATACACTATAGGCAGTGTTGATCCCCCTATTACTCGATCGGCGAATGGCTAATGACGATTAACGGAATGTTCAGAGCATTAATCCCCGGCATTAATATTTATCCCTTCCCCTGTGTCTCTCTTATGGGCTCTATGTATCGAAAACTCGCGTATGTGAGCACATTAGCGAGACACGCATGCGTGCCACTCTCCCATGTACGAAGTATCGTTTCTCCATTAGAAGATTAACCGATCGATTTAACGAGCAAATATTTTCGATGATATATTTGGTACAGGTACCATGCACGAATATTACGGATTGATAATTTCCTTCCACTTCGAAGAATGGAAACGGTCCATTTAAATCGCTATGGCGCCATTGTTCGAATATTTTTCTCACAGACTGCGATTAGAAGATTAATCAATCGATTTAAGGAACAAATATTTTGGATCATATTTTCGGTATAGGTACCATGCACAAATATTACGGATTGATAATTTCCTTCGACTTTGAAGAATGGAAACGGTCCATTTAAATCGCTATGGCGCCATTGTTCGAATATTTCTCTCACCGACTGCGATTAGAAGATTAACCAATCGATTTAAGGAACAAATATTTTGGATCATATTTTCGGTATAGGTACCATGCACAAATATTACGGATTGATAATTTCCTTCCACTTCGAAGAATGGAAACGGTCCATTTAAATGTCTGTGACATTTATGTCATTGTTCGAATATTTTTCTCACCGACTGCAATTACCCAGAGATTTGTACAATTTGTAACCACCTGCCCCTCGAGTGAAATTAAATCCCAGAATTTCGTAGCAAAATCAGAATTCAGGTCACCAAGTCCTGAAAATACGTCAGTATTTATCCCCGCGCAGCTTTCACGATACTTTTATCTCGGATTGTTTATTTTCTAACCCTTTTCGAATATCGCGATTTATCGAGTATAAAACGCGTGACGCGGAGTGCGTATTGATAAATTCCTGAAAATGTTTCCAAATACCCGTTCCGTTTCCGGCGACTCGTCAAAATACCCGTGCACGTGTAACAAAGCGAGCTCGAAAATCGCGATATTAATTCCGATGTCATCGACGATGATGAAAACCCAATTTGTCACGATCGAGACGATATTAATTACCGTCCTCGATTTAATATCCTCTCGCGATGATCCAAATTTTGCGCGTTTTAAATACGCGATCGTTGCGAATTGGGACGGGGGTGAAATGCTTCCGACGAGTGGAAAGAATCGGAAATTGGCTGTAAAAGTTAAAACGAGCATTTCGCTGTTCAGGAGGAGGAAGCTTGGATCGAAGGTGCGATTTTTCTTATCGATCGCTGGCTGGTTGGCTGCGGATCGCGAGTCACGAATGTGGGGGTGTATCGGCCGGTCCTTCCGGTGGATGTGAAGAGCCAGGGAGGAGGAAAGAAGGTCCAAAGTAGGATTAATAGCTGAGCAAATTCGCGCTGCCTGATAAGTGAAACTAACACGAATTGAGAAAGTTTTCCGGCAGAATGGCGGTGGGCGTTTGCGGCAGGTTCGCGTGTGGAGTCGCGATAAATCGTGCGAAGACATTGATAGCGGACAGCCGGCCCTGGGTACTGTGCATTTACGCAACGAGAACGTACAGGGTGAGCCGGAAAACAGCGAAATGCCACGAGTCAGGTGTAAATTGTTAGTGTTGCTTTTAAACATGTTTGGAAGAATGTGCCAGAATAAAACAGTTCTGTGAAAACTGTCAAAGAGGAAACATGGGTATGTAACTACTAATAAGAGTGAGAGAGAAAAAAGAAATTTCTAGAAAATGTCAATCAATTCTTTTGTTTAAAATAATTTATCGCGAGTTGTTTTCGTTATTTAAATATTTTTATCTAAATATGCCAACGCGTTAACTGTCAAAAAACGTAGAAGATATTGGTGTCCGTTTCTATCCACATACCCATCGCGATTTAATTTTACGATGAAGATTCTTCATCAATTTATGTTCCACTCCAATGGTAATTTTATAGATTTATAACGAGGAGCTGCACAGTCACACTCTTTCATCCAAGAATACAAGAATTTTTTAAATGTTCGTTTAAAACAAGTAAATTACTTCTCTCGATGCAATTTTGTAATATATTATATAAATCTTCCGAGTCCTTTTTTAAATCCTCGCTTCTCGCTTATTCATTCCTCAACTGTAATACGAATAGGAGATCAAATATATTGACAGATAAGTATGTTAAAAGAGTTGAATATTACGATGAACAGTACTTAAAATAATATCGAAGTGCAACCTGATGAATCCTTACTTCAAAAATAATTTCTTGATTGACACGAAGAATACTTTCTTCTGATCAACCAGCTTCAATAGTGTTCGTATTTCATAATTATTACTCTAGAAAATACTCTCTCGTCTTTCTTTTATTATTATCACTACACGTGTCTTTAAAACGATACCTATATTATATTTATTTGAAAAAAATTTTTTAAAAATCCGATCTTCAGATTGCTTCGAAAATAATTTCTCGATTGACACGAAGAATACTTTCCTCTGATCAACCAGCTTCAATAGTGTTCGTATTTCATAATTATTACTGTAGAAAATACTTTCTTGTCTTTCTTTTATTATTATCATTACACGTGTCGTTAAAACGATACTTATATTTGTGAGTGTTTGTTTTATATGTGTGTTTTACACTTTTCTGTCGTGGAGGATTTAGACAAATTTTCGTTAATGTGTCACGTGTAGGTGTATACGTGATATGGGATTTTTATCGAAGGTGGTTTGGAGTCGTTTACAGGTAAGGTGAATTTAATCGCCACCTTGGATATCGAAATAGCTCCTATTGTAGGATTAACGTGGATTACGTTCGATATTGTCGTTAATACCGTGTAATAGATCTTGGAACCATTGAACCGTCTGTTATGATATTACTGTGCCCTTATATTAATACCGATGTTATTCGTGAAACGTGAGATTGGAATATAAAATTCGAGAAATGGAAAAGTGTCTTATGATATCTTGCTGATAACTTGAAATTATTTATTCGATTTTCTAAGGATAGGAATATCTTGTAATATCGTATATCGTAGTTTGATCGTCGTCTTTAGAAGACAGAGGATCACATAGTAACGTTCTAGCCAGATCAAAACGATTGAAATTTATTTCTTTAAATATCTTGAATCGTAGTGTCATAACACTTGCTCGATAATTCGTGACAGTTCGTGCATTTGAAGTACAGTTTTACTGTGTGCCTTGTAGAATTTATTTGGATATATGAACGGTTCAAATGAACATATAAAGACATGGCTATCGATAATATCGATGATATCAATGACAATGTATTAATTGTAATAAAATTATTTAAAGTATTTTAGTCTTAACCTGAACATTTTGCAGCACACTATCAATGTACCTAATATATTCTAACTATATTCATCTGTAATTAATAAATATTCTATTTCAAACAATTTTTAAAACATTTAGTTTGGAAAAATTAAATGTCAGAAATATACGTACACGTTATCTATAATAAATTACTAACTAGAAAAGGACATAAATCTTGTATGATTTTAGTGTAAGTGCACGTTGCATTCTTCTAGGTTATTTATCACCAATTTCACGATATTTTCGTTTATTTTTATCGAATAATTGAAACCTCGATTAAGATTTATCTCAACTTACGAGTATAAAGTGTACATAAGGTATTATATGAGTATCTAGTGTAAGTTACAGTTACAATTTTGAGTATATATATTTCTCTGACAGAATTTTGACAGAATTACTGCCATGTGTCTAATTGCTTAAATTTTGACAGAATTTCTGTCATCTGTCTAATTGCTTAAGTTTTTGACAGAATTTCTGTCATCTGTCTAATTGTTCAAGTTTTGGACAGAATTGCTGTCATCTGTCTAATCGCTCAAGTTTTTGACAGAATTGCTGTCATCTAAGTTGCATTCTCTTAAAAAGGTGAGAAGGTACTAGCTTCGATGTTTGATTTCGCGATTATTGTTTCATCGTTCAGTGATAGTTTAGTACCCTTTCAGAGTTATAGAGTTTACATTGCCATACTAAATGATTTACGTCTTCCTCCGCTTCTTCGCCTATGCATTTTTTATTATTAATAACGTTTACGCGAGGAAGAGAAGCACTTAAGTGACAGTGATCGACTCGTATTCGATTTATCGTGACGATAAATCCTCTAAACTGATCGTTATGGAAACATTCGAAGTATTTTTTCCCTCTGCTAATACCTTGTTCCCTAACCATTTACATTATTCCCATGATTATTCCCATTATGTTTCACTCCCCGTTTAAATATATCCTTAAATGTGTCAAACGTATTAGCCCTTTGCAGTCGAAAGACGCTC